>NC_044366.1:15173181-15473181 GCF_007364275.1 Archocentrus centrarchus
CTAATGTTCATCATTTATTTTTAGCTCAACTGTTTTGAAGAAAAAGTCGAGCTAATGTCATAGGCTTGGTGGTGGCAGCGGGCACCGTCTGTTCCACAGAAACTTTAACATTGGCCAGAACTCAAGAATGATCTCACCTAGGATGTTCAAATTCACACCACAGATGCGTACTGTTCAAGTTAGACACATCAAACACTCTTATTTTACTATAACAGCACTTTGACACCCCGCCCCTTACGAATCCAAAACAGTCGAGTGTTGGTACCCGCTCAGCGGTGCTCTTGTTAAGAACTGTATTTTGACCAAGAAAAAATACAAGAAAAAACACAATTTTCAGAGCTTTCAGCCACATCTCACGGTGTTCATCAGCAGGTGAAGCTTGCCTGGTTTTCATGGGGATGGATTCATTTATCCTCATCATAGCGTGACCAGAGTATGACCTTTTAATAATTTTATTAGTTCAGATGATCTCCACTGTCTCTGCTCAGGGTCGATGTTCTGTTACCTGTTTTTAGTGTTTATTTATGTAAAGTGCTACTGAGAACGTACCGGTAAAGACACAGAAATTTTAATTTATTCAGAGATCAACTGTGGACCCTGACAGTTCCTTAAACAGCAGCCTAATTTCTGTTTAAAAGAATTATCATACTGAAAAAACACACTAAAACTAAAAACATTAGATAAAAGACAGAAAACATAACAGAAATCAATGGAGGACAGACAAAACAACATGAAGGCAGAACAAAAGGTCAGTAAGCAGCTAGTATCTGCTCTTTCTGTTTAACTCAATCCCAGTTTATCTGTTGTGGAGGTTTCTCTGTCTGTGTGGATGTGCAGAATCAGATTATGCAGTGATCCAAAGCATGTGATGCTGTTTTTCAGAGAATGAGCTCGCCCAGATAGAGGAAGAGGAGCTGCTGTCCTGGGAGGCCTTGATGAAGGACAGATACTTGCTGTCTGCACGGCAGGAGCAGAGCCAGAGCATGGAGAGACGCATCCTGGACACAGCCCAGAAGTAATCGCGCAGTAATGTAGCCAAATGTCGCTGCATGGCGAATCTCCAGGCTGCTGCTGTCCATGTCACACCTTTCATAAAACTGAGTAATGGGCAGTCCAAACAAAGTGTGATTGTACCTTTTTAATTTGTTTTTAATGAGCTTTTAGAGACCAAGAGACCATTCTCCATTCTTAAGCACCTTATATATATATCGCACACAGTTGAATGCATTTGGGGTAATTTGGAGTGGAGATACTTCACAAAATCATATTTTATATTAACACACAGTGATTTAAACTATTTTATTTAAAAAGTAAATGATCTCCTGTTTGTATTTGATAACAAGATACCACTGTTTGCTGAATATAAAGCTAAAGGTGGCTGCTGCTTAATATTCAGTTAAAGATTTAGGAGTTATTTTTTTAAACCGATACTCATACTATTCTTGGTGGTTTCTTCAGGGTTTCCAGCATTGCTGATCTGCTGGAGAGAGAAGGGGAAACGAGCTCTGCTGCCATGGTGAAAAGACTGGCCCAACTAGAAGAGCAGGTTGTGACCTGATTTTTGGGTTGGCACAAATGTTGCACCTGTGTCTGTAATATGTGGCGTTATGCTACGGGAGTGTGACCTGATCCACTAAAGACATGGCACACTTTTTTTGACACAGCCATGTGTGTTTGTTGATTGTGAAAAATGGGTCATCTTCATCATTGTCTAAGCAGTTACAGAAGTATTTACTTTGTCTGATCAGGTCAGCCAGTCAACTAAAGCCCTGCAGTGGATTATGGACAGTTTGAAATCTCAGGGTTTGACTGCAAAAGACACACAGTCATTGAGTCAGTACCTAAATTCCTTATTCAACATTTACATGTCACTGTTTGAGGTTTGCCAAATATTTAAAATCTCCTGTTGTTTGCGCCCACATTTGTGGTTACCTGCAGCATCAGATACAGCAGATGAGACCCCAGATTCTTTGGATAATACGCCAGAGAAAGGAAGCAGTTACCATGTGAACTCCCGTCAGTTTTACTACCCAGACAGCAAACTCACGCGCTTCCCCGTGCCTGAGGAGAAGGTGCCCTGGAAGGTATTTCACATATTTCCACCACAAGGTCATCAGCTGCTGGTACTCAGAAAGTCCCTGCACTGATAGATGTTTCAGGAATTCAGGTGGCTTTTATCTCCTTTTTTTTTTTTTTTTTTCTTCCAGGTCAGCTTCAGCTCATATATGCCAACTTATTATACCTCTAAAGAGAATGAAGACCACGTGGATGGGTGTGTGAAGCCATAATTTTCTGTTACCATTAGCTTTTATGAGCTGTTTGAAACTTTGATTTTTTTTTTTTTAATTAGAGTATTGTAGCTTTTTAATATGTTTAGTTTGTTTTTCACATCCTGTAAGCACTTCATACACTGCAACACAAAGCAGAGTAGCGAGAGTCCTGCTCAGACACCCTGTGCACTATTACTGACTGAGGGTTACATAAAAAAAGAGAAAATAGAGGCAGAGGTCAGCAACCACATTCTTCTAGTAGGTCATAACTGATGACTAAAAGGGATTACTTTGCATATTATATCTATAAAAACATTAATTAGCAGGCAATGAATGGCCCTAAGTGACAAATCAATAACCAGCTTTCAGGTTGAACCTATTTGAGAAAAGTAAAATAAGCTTTCTGGCCTTCCTCTGATTTTTATTGTGTAATTACAAGACCGCCTCCTCCAATCTCTGTATGCTCTTCTTCTATTGTTTCTCCCTACAGATCAGAACCAGAAGCCTTAGATAATTACAGGTATGACATGAGAAGAGATATACAACCCATTCAGTAGCACTTATTGTAACTGCACAAGCATGTCTTAAGGCTCTTCTCATCTTAGAAACCCAGGAGGGAGGACAGGCATCAGGGGGCAAGGGGCACTGAGCCGCTTGGGTCCAAACCTCATTGTAGAACTTGTGATTACACGGTAGGTCATCTAATATCCTTGCAGAGCTTTTAAAAAGGTTGTTTTTCACAGAAATAGCTGAGGCTTTTGATTGATTTTTAGGTGGCGAGACAGTGAGAGGTCAGTTCTGGAGTACCTGGCAACTCGGGGCGAGAGTCAAGGAACTTTGGTTTTACCTGGAGTGAGTCCCATTGTTGGTCCACTTAAAGTGATTCATGCTTTTTTTTTGCCCTTTTTCAAACACATGCCCCATTCTTCTATGATTTATTTATTTTTTAATTTTTTTTAATCTTCAGGGGCCTGTTGACTCTGCTGATCACCTGCCACCAAGGCTTAAAAGAAAGATGGGGAAGGAGCTGTATGAAACCATCAACGCGAACCTATCAGAGGGAAAAAAGGTAAGTAGCTTTGGTGTTAAAGCTTTAAAGTAGCTGCAGAAGTAATAAACACAAAGCAAAGCAGTGAAGCAGAACAGCTTAGATTCAAGAACATGTTAACACTCAGACCACAACATGTAGAGAAAGCAGCAAGAACAGCCCCAGTGTTTTTGTTTGATGGAATAAAAAAAGACATGCAAATACTGTTTAGTAAAATTAGTGAAACAACAGATTTAATATTATTAAATAACAAATGTAAGCATTAAAGATAAACAAATTATTTCCTGAGCTGACCATCAGAAAGTTTGAAGTTTGAGAACATCACAAACCAGAGGTGGTAACCAGAGACCTCGTGGCCTCACTACATGGATCAGGAATAAAAATTAGGCAGAAGTCAGAGGTTCTCAAACTTTGGCTTGTTTGTCACACTTCAGAAGCTCCACAGTTTCTATCAATTATTACCAAAAATAAATAAAATGAGAGTTGGACCTGCAAACTTGTTTGTTTTTCCTGAGAAAAATAATTAACCCTGTAAAGCCTGAAGCATGAAATAACTCCCAGGAAATTCTAAATTTTGAAACTGGAGTGTTTATTGAACCTTCTGGGAAAAAAAAAAAAGCATTTTGCATAGTTTTTGCTACAGTCAGCATTTTTGTGCAATTTATTGCTCACAGTAGCACTGCACGTGTCTGATTGCATACTCAGGTTTTTCAGGAAAAATAAATCTGATGAAGGTCTCAAAAACTCAGGTATCAAATATGATACACTTAGCATTACAGTGTGTTTTAGCTATATGTTTGTTTTTTGTTTGTTTGTTTGTTTTTGAGAAGGTTTGTGATGCTGTAATATTGAATTCCACATGCTATTGATGTAAAAAGGGCAGAAATGAACAACAAGCCCTGAAGAAAATCTGAAAGATACAGTTTCAAAGATGACTGAACTCAGCTGTGGATTGGTGTTTCTGCATTTAGATTAAATTTGTGGCTTCGTAAGAAGTATTAACTTACCATTCATAAATTTTCTTAAGCACTTATTCAAGAAAGAAAGGGAAACATCTTGCCTGACCTTACAGGGCTGAGTCTGTTCGTTCATCACATTAATGTGATGATCATTTTAAAAAGCCCTTCCTGGCCCGATGAATTTGCTGATGAGCATGTTTGTTTGGTTTTAGGTGTTTGAAGGTTATGTGGATGACTGCAGGAACACAGATAACGCCTGGGTGGAAATGACTGTCCTAAACATTCACCTGGACAGAAAAAGCAATGTAATTGTGGACATCAACAATATGGTAACATCCAGCATTTTACAGTGTGAAGAATAAATTGTCTGGTGGACTGGTTTACATTCCCTCCTTTCTGCACTTACATGTTGTGATTATTTGTTGTTTCTTAGGTGCTGAGCAGCCACGGCGATCTTCAGTGGCAGGAGGTGAGCAGCAAAGCCACACTTAGCCCAAACCAAAGAGAGTGGCTGCGGCTGGTTGCTGCGCTGCACAACGGGAAGTTCTGACATTCACGACACACAGAGCTTATGGCTTGGAAACACCTCGGCGTGCCCCTGGATGCACTGGTGGGGGCAGCCAGGGAGAAGAACATCTGCTTAGACTGCTGCCCCTGCAACCCAAACCTGGATAAGCATCAGAAAATAGATGGATGGAAGAATGAATAAAGGGGGCCAGTTATGCTCATTCACAGCTCTGTGTTTTTATTTATAGCTCATTAGAATAGCTTTGCGTGATTCATAGCTCAAACTTTTTGTGACTCTTGATGCAGCCAATCGGATTATCGTCTGTCTGTGCTCAGACCATATTAGGGATACTCAGTGATGGCACACAGAGCCAGAATATAAAAAAACAAAACAATAAAACAAAACAATAAAAAAACTACTTTTGGATCATAGGAATTACTTGTACATGCATGCACTGGCCTCATTATTAGAAACTTAATATGAGCCTTCATCATTCTTATATGTACATCTAGTATCTGTATGGCATAAAAAGTATAAGGGATCCCTTTTAAGTGGCTGAAGTTCACTAACACCGTACAGGGTAGTTGTACTTACGGCTGTCTAATACTATGCAGGAGTTAGTTTATTCCATAAGCTATCATAAGAGTTGTGAAGTATATTTATTACTGCAACATCAAATGCAATTTTCTGTCACTGCAGTAGATTTAATAATAATCTTATAACTTGCTGAATATAAATAATGTTTTTTTTTTTTTTAAGGGACCATACAACACGGTACTTTTATTTTGATATGTACTTATTTACTTGATTAAAATTTCTGTATTTACTTGTAACAAAGCACTTTTACTTTGTAGTACTGCTGCGTTTAAATTCTCACTGGTAAAATAATTTCTGCCTCTGTGTTTGTGTAAATGGAGGCGTTTTTGTGTCGCACTCTCTCCTGTTCTGTTTAAAAGCAGCCTTTATCTTCACTGCTTCGCAGAAAAGCTTGTGAAACACTTTTGTTTATGAGTGCTGTGAGCTCAGTTTTTGTCCACCTGCCAAGCGTGCAGCGCTACGTTAGTTTCGGAGCAGCCTCCGCGGGCTCTCATTGGCGCAGCCAGAGGTGGCCAGATGGCGCAGTATCGGTTTCACACCCTCCTCCTTGCTCGCTGCTTTCCCTCCTCCTAATCGATCATTTATCCCAGTATAGTCAGAAGTCATCCTGATTGTGTGCGTGTGCGCGCGCGCGCGTGTATTAAAGTGTACTAACTACATAATCGTGTGAATTTGTTGTGTGACTTTATGACCTGAGTGTTAAACTGTGTGCGCAGCGCTGGCAGCGCCGCTTCAGTAGCGTCCTGACCTCCCTCACTTTCTAATTTGTTATTATTTGTCTCCACGTACACCGGCAGCGCAAAGACGCTATTTTTAGCTACGGCGTCAAAGAGAGGCGAAAAAACCCCGAAGACCTCCCACTCTGATTTTATTTCACGATTGCACAAAAAAAAAAAACCCAAAAACAAAAACAAAAAAAAAAACCTCTGTCCTTATTGAGTCACCGCTGCCCTGCGTTAGTGTGTACAAAGGTTATTATAGTTAACTCAAACTAGATTTGAGAATAACATTTTAGTTCACTAAAATAAAAACCTATCTGAAATTATTGGGAACTTGCAAAACTAACTAAAATTGAATAAAGACATAAAGGAAACATTCTTAGATTTGGTAACATTTGGTAACATTTGTTATAACTCATATGATGAGGCTTTGAACATGTTTGCTGAGACTTCTGAGTCAATTGCTTTAAGAAAGCGCTGTGTTTTTATTGTAAAACCTACACTCATTTTCCTCAGTCTTGCCTCTGCATTTGCAATAAATAAAACAACACTTAAAAAGATAAAAGCAACATTGAAACTAATAAAAACTCAACCAAAACTAAACATTTTCAAACAGAAACTAAATTGAAACCCCCAGTATACCCTTTGGTATTTGTATGAGTGTACCCATCACAAATCACAGGTATAAAAGCGCATAAAGGCATTACATAAGTGACCCCACACAAACTTCCATTACACTTACTCAGATGGGCCAAATTCTGTAAAAACTGGGAAGTTTTTAGAGGAATGAAAAGAGACTGACAAATTCATGGTTGTAAACATTTTACAGTTAAAAACATTACAACAAGACACATAAATATACAACTTTAGATCTTAAACAGTGGACTGACTACAAATAAATGGACACATATTGCTAAAACTGCAATTATTTGTCCATTTTAGTTCAGTAAATGTCAGCATTTCCAAAATGTACTCAGTTCTTTCACCCAAAAAAAATGATGCAGATTTTTGTATTCTCCTTACACTTCAAATCTAGTGTAAGGAGCCCATAACCTAAATTGAAAATGACCCCAGGATTAGATTATTTTTACCTAAAGTGTAAGAATTTCATTTTAATTTTGTGGAAAAACCTCTCATCTCATCACGTATTTCTCTCATGGACAACTGAGATGGAGCCACTTATTTATAGAATTCCACATTCAATAATCATTTCCAATGGACCAGTCTCCAGATAGATCTCTCTCTCTCTCTCTCTCTCTCTCTCTCTCTCTCTCTCTCTCTCTCTCTCTCTCTCTCTCTCTCTCTCTCTCACACACACACACACACACACACACACAATACAGTATGAGTGAATATTTTGAACATATAGACAGTAACAGTGTTTCAGTCCTTTACAAAAACACAAGGACAAACTACTCACCCATCAGAACTTTATCTTTCGGGCCTTGCACTCAGTAAAGTCACTGACAGCACTGCTCAGATCCAAAATCCTGGAGGTCTACCCATCCTGCCCTTTTCTGTCCTTCCTGTTTCAGCATGTTTTTTTTTTTTTTTTTAATTTTGACAATTTAAAATTTGCACCTAAAATTTAATTCATAAGGAAAATTTTTACATATAGGGGATTTGTCCACTCAGTGAATATATAAATTCTGTGTAATGTGTAGAGTGTGCACTCCTACCTTCTAGGGCTGAGGGTTGCCCTGCCAAAAGTTATGTCTTTGTAAAGGCGCAGTGTTAAGGGAAAATGTTTACCATGCTATGTGAGATATAATGAATTATTGAGCCTTAAGAGAGAGAAAATGTAATTTAGCAATATCCTTAAAAATGGGTTTAAATTGGAAATTTAAATTAAAGAACACACCAACCATTCCTTCAGGAAATTACTGCCAGTTGTTAAACTGAGACTTGATTTACAGCAGATATTATTGGTTTACTTTGTGTAATGAAGCAGTACAATCAAGAAAGCCTTAGGAAGTAAAAACTGTTTACAATATGTCATAGAAAATTAAGTTTATCTCAAAGGGCTATATAGTTTGTTTGCCAAACATCGTTTATGCTTACATCCCTTAATTGGGCAAAATTAAATTCTGAAAAGCCTTCAAGCCCCAAATCAACTGTATGCAACTTTATTTGATTAATCTCAATCTGCACAAATTATGAATAACATCAACATATTGCTTGGTGCATAGTGCTGAATAAAACCGAGTTTATCACCAAAACAACCTGACTCTGTTAATCCAGTGCAAGAATGCTATCTGTCTGCTGATGGAAACATCCTTAGCAGCAGCCGTTTACTCAGGCTGCCTTAAAATTAAATCATTCCATAAGATACTGAGAGATCATCCACCCTGCATCATACCTTTTTGCTGCTGTTCCTCATATTTATAGTATAGATATTATTTATTAATTCCATATGCACTGCTATTTGATAGAATTCTCTTTTGCACAATCTCAGTCTTTCTTTTAACTTGCATTTATTATTATAGTATTTTTTTTTATCACTCCTGTATATATAATTTTGCACAACCTCACAACGTCTTCAGCATGGACCGGTGGTTCCTTTAACAATGCTATTATACTATTGTTAGCTTTATTCTTTATGCTCCTGCTGAAAATCACAGTTCATGTGAATGAGCTTGTAGTTTGCAGTCGGCCTTAATGATATAATTACAAAACGGTGTTGTTGGTGCTCGGCCCCTTCATTTTTTTTGCCTTCAGTGCCATCAATGCGCCCTCCTAATGTTTGTTATCCAAACTGATAGAAATTCTGATGCTGATGTGCTTCAGTCATGCACTCAATAGACGATCTTTGACCACGTGAACCGCTTTACAGGTGCACGGGCCAGAGGCTCCGGAAGTGACGTGTGACGCTCACAAGACCAGACCGTACCATTCTGGGTGGACGGTAAATAGATGGACCCGGAGACAGCGGGCGGATCTCCGAGGGACCTAGAAACGCTGAGCGGTAAGAAAGTCAGCTGTATGCGACATTTACCGAAAGGTGCGGTGAAACTGAAGCGTGAATGTGTACATGTGTGAGGAGTGTGAAGAGAAACGCACCGGTTTGTTGTTGGGATGATGGTGAAACTGAAATGTGCTGACCGGGGCAGCTGTCAGTGAGCTGCGGTCCTAACGCGACGACTGGATCCGAAAGTGTTTATGAATGAAATCAGAGCCACGGATCAGCGCTTATTCCTCGCCACCAGCTTTACTGTCCGCACCTGTAGCTCCATCAGAGACGTGTTTTTAAGCAGCAGGAGTCAAACAGCAGGTATAGGTAAGGTTGGGGCTCGTATTCGCCGTCATTATGTAACCAAGTGCACAATCTTGTTAAATAGTGAGCTACAAAGAGGCTGTGTTTGACTCAGGAGAAGGAGGAAATTATAGGCTGCTGAGAAGAGGTAAATTATAGAGGCTGGTGAAGAAATGTTTGTTATTGACTTCTCAGACTGATGTTTTGTTTAGTATTTTTGACTACGTGGCTAAAGAGTGAAACAGATGCTGTATGGGACAGGTTGGCTTCTATTTACTATTCTGTGGTTTCCACTCAGTATATTATTTCTTTTAAATTCAGATCAGTACACTATAAATTACCCCAACCCTAAATCAGCACAGTCCAGTACAACTACTGCAGTGAAATAAAGGTGTAATGCACTAGACTATAATTTAGTTCAATTAAACAGCTAGTGCTACAAAATAAAGTACTTTCATTTCTTGAAATGTTTAGAAATGCCTCATTTGCATCACCTGTTCACTGCAGCTTATGAAATGTGTTTACATATTCACTGAAAATGAAACAAGCTTGTAGTTTGTTAATCATGTGATGGCAAAGAGAGTTTGTGCTCACTCAAGCTTGATACTTCTGCGCTTAGGAAGAATTGCAAGTCATGCTAATAAAAAAGGGATAAACGCTAAGTTAATATCAGACTAAGTGTAGGTGCTGTGTGTGCCTGGCTAGTACCGGGTTGGACCCCCTTTTGCCTTCAAAACTTAACTTAATCTTAATGTTAACTTAATTCTTTGTTGCATCGATTCAACGAGGTGCTGAAAACATTCCTCAGAGATTTTTGTCCATATTGACATGAAAGTATCACACAGTTGCTGTCAGCTGCACCTCCATGATGCGAAGCTCCCATCCCACTACATCTTGGATTGTGATTTGGTGACTGTTTAGGCCATTTGAGTGCAGTGAAGTCACTGTCATGTTCAAGAAACCAGGTTGAGATCATTTGAGCTTTGTCGTATGCTGTGTTATTCTGAAGCAGCCATCAGAAGATGGGTACTCTTTGGTCATAAAGGTATGGACATATTCAGCAACAATGCTCAGGTAGGCTGTGGTGTTTAAATGAGGCTCCGTCAGTACTAAGAGATCTAAAGTGTGCTGGGAAAATATCCCCCACACCATTATAGCACCACCACCAGCCTAAACTGTTGATACAAGGTAGGATGGATCTGTACATTCATGTAGTTTAATTCTGAACCTACCATCTGAATGTTGGAGCTGAAATCAAGTCTCATGGACTGGTTCTTATAGCGCTTTTCTACTCTATTTTGAACACTCAAAGCTCTTTATACAACATGCCTCATTCACCCATTCACACACATTCATACAAGTACTTCTTTCTACGTCTAGGTGCTTTCTATCTAACATTCACATGCATAAATACTTCAGTGGATGCATTGGGGAGCAACTTACACCCTGAACAGGTCGCCAGCCTGTTGCAGGGCCAACACAGAGAGACAAGCAACCTTTCACACTCACATTCATGCTCTCATTCACACCTATGGGTAGAAAATGTTTTGTAAAAATGTTGCCCGGTCATCAGGCCATGCAACATTTTCCCAATCTTCTGTTGTCCAATTTTTGTGAGAGTGTGCAGCTTCACTTTCCTGGCAGGAGAGGCACCTGGTGTGGTCTTCTGCTGTTGTAGCCCATCTGCTTCAAGGCTCAATGTGCTGTGTCTTCAAAGATGCTCTCCTGCATACCTTGGTTGTAATGAGTGGTTATTTGGGTTACTATTGCCTTCCTATCAGCTAAAAGCAGTCTGTCCATTCTCCTCTGACTTCTGGCATCAACAAGGCTTTTTTTTTTTTCTTCCAGAGAACTGCTGTTCACTGGATATTTTCACTTTTGAAATTTTCAGGTGTGTGTGTGTGTGTGTGTGTGTGTGTGTGTGTGTGTGTGTGTGTGTGTGTGTGTGTGTGTGTGTGTGTGTGTGTGTGTGTGTGTGTGTGTGTGTGAGAATATTCCAGCAGATCAGCAGTTTCTGAAATACTCAGACCAGCCCATCTGCACAAACAGCCATTCGAAGTCGCTTAAATCACCTTTCTTCCCCATTCTGTTGCTTGGTTTGAACTTCAGCAGAAATCAATCACAGGCAGCACTTTGCTGAGTAACCTCGAGGTGAATGACTGCAGTGACTCTGAACTGCTGTATAAGTAGTTCATCAGTGGTCTGTGTATTGGTGCATGTCAGACAATTGGCAAAATTAAGAATAATAAAATAAATGTTGGATTTATTTATTTCACTTTTTTTTCAAAATGTTATCCCTCCTTAAAACTAGAGCCTCAAGATGACCTTAAGTCTCAATCAGGTCACTTTAATTTTTTCATAAAGTGTGTTTAAATACAAAAAACATTCACCAAAGTGCTTCACAGTTGTGGCCCTTGGACATTATTTTCTCATGCCCTCTCAAGGCAGGTTTTGATACTGTTGTGATGAGTATTTATCAGTAATTAATCCCTCCCTGGTCAGTGCTTATCAAGACCACACTGTACCCAATAAACTGGCAATGTATGATTGAGTTCAGATGAGCTGAGTTCATTGAGATGGTGTAGACCTCTCACCCTGCTCTCTCTGTCTCTGTGAGCAGTGCAGCAGGAACCATCTGACACAAATCAGATGCCATCGTTCATCTGTCTTTCATGATGTCACAACAGTGTTTGGGTTCGACCACTCTTCATTTGTGACAAAACGCTTTGACAGTCGGTCAGCAGTGGAAGGTGTCGCGCATGTGCACCCCAGATGCTGTGGGCTGTCAGCGCAGCAGCATTGTGTTCCACCCTCATTGTGCTGAGGGGGACATTTCCAGTAAGCACCCACATGTGTCACTAATGGCTTTGCCTGCCTTGTAACTGCTGCCTGTCTGTGGTGCATTTACAGGTCACACTTGACACCAATCAGCCAAATGGTCCCCCCCCCCCCACCCCCACTGACTCTGAGCTGAAGGCTACACCTCTCAGGTGTTGTTAACAGCAGCACAGCTGACATGAGCAGCTAGACATGTGGGGCCAGTCTCGCCCTTTGAAGCTTTTAGTGTATATTTATGCTGTGACATTGAACCTGCCAGCAACAAGAAACCAGCGGGCTGTTTTTCATTTCAACAAGGTACACTAGCGGAGGTGTGGCGTTTAATTTCCTGAAAGACGTCCTGGAATTTTCACCTGTCTTGCAAGCTGTTGGCGGAAACTGTTTAAAGGATTGTGTACTCGGCTGGTTTGCTGACTGATTAGTTGACTGACAGAAAATTATTGTGCAGACATTTTGCCTTCTGGTTTTATTCCCTTCTTAATTTGATATTTCATAAAATAATCAGTCCACTACTGATTATTTGATGAAATGTTGAATTAAATGCTTCTCATAAACTTTTTATTGTCTGTAAAAACACATCAGAGCCACATGTTGCACTGCTTATGAGAAATACAGGCTTTGTACTTTATTCTGGCTCAGTACAACTAGTTAACCAAATGTTTATAAATCCACACTTGAAACTAGTCTCAGCGCATATAAATCCAGAATTATACCTTTCTTATCCCTTAGGTCAGGGATGGGGAGGTAATTTTAGCAAGAGGTCACATGAGAAACTGGGACTATTGAGGGCTTCATCAATAAGCTGAACTCAATTCTGTTCAATATTTTTAATTTTAATGTTGTTTTAAGCTTATTGGTATGGCCCTCCACAACAGTCCCAGTTTTCCTTGGGGAAAATGAATCCCTGCTTTATGATGCCTGCTTTAGGTGGTTCAACCTTTAAATCCTGTCTTCCTAGTAAAAGTTGGTCACCACGGTGATAGTGTTGCATTGCAACAGGGCGTTCATTTGCGGAGTACCTGCTCATCTGAACTACTGAGTCCCGAATGGATCAGAGCTTCAGCAGAGGCATAATAAGGTCCCGATGCTGGCGCAGAGACAGGAAGCTGCATTTATGTAATTGACATGTGTAGCAGCAGCAGCGGCGCAGCCTTGCAGCTGGTCTGATCTCTCTAATCCCAGCCCTGGAGACTCGCCTTGCTTGTTTTGGGTCACATTTATATAGCAGCAGCTTCGGTGTCCTATCAGGCTTAATAAATAAGCTCATTGCACTGTTTCGTAAGATGTAACATTTAAAGTATATTTTTTTTATGTTGTCAGCAGTCTGGTACCCCCAATGAAGATCAGTTACAGCCGTCTGGTGCTGTGATAGCTTAAAAATGTTTAATTTGAAAGTCCCCCTTCTGGAAATGATTAAACCTCTGAAAACTGATCTGTCTTCATAAAAACTACATGTTTAAACATTTTTCAATGAAAATAATCCCTTTGTACTTTAAAGGGGCTTGCAAGTATCTCTGCACATTTGTCTCATTTAGTAATTGTGGGTCTCAAAGGCAAAGGAAAAGGCTTATAGTGAGTTGTATGTGAGGCTGGACTCTAAGGAAGGAGAAAAGGACTTGTATCGATTAGCTAGGCAGAAATTGAGCTGGAAAGGATGTGCAGCAGATTAGGGTGGTTAAGGATGGAGATGGAAATGCACTGAGTGTGTGTTGAGTAGATGGAAGGAGTACTTTGAGGATCTGATGAATGAAGAAAATAAGATAGACAGAGTAGGGCAGATGGAGGACAGTTAGTGAATTAGGGAGTGCAGAGGATTAGAAAGAAGGAAATGAGAGCAGCTATGAAGAGTGTAAAGGTGGTTGGTTCAGATGACATACCTGTGGAGGTATAGCGATGTCTAGGACAGGGCAGTGGACTTTTTGACCAGATTGCTCCTGGAGAGTGAGAGGATGCCTGACGAATGGAGAAGTGTACTGGTACTGATCTTCAGGAATAAAGGTGATGTGCTGAGCTGTAGTAACGACAGAGGGATAAAGTTGATGAGCCCCACTCGGTGGCAAGTTCTTTTGCAACACATCAGGAGACACAGCAATGCTCCAGTGGTCCATTCTGCAGAAGTATTTTGTTAAGCAAGAGAGGTAAACTCTCTGAGGGTCTGGAAAACAGAAGCTGCTGTTTCAGTGGTTCAGGGGAGAGAAAAAGCATAAAAAATCCACACTGAGTGGGAAAACAATGGACAGCAGCTAAGTGTAAACTGCTAAAAGTAAACAAAGCATGTAGACTGAATAACACCAGCTTGGAAGCTTTTATTCCACTTAAGAGCGCCTTGAAGCAACTGTTTGTTGTGATTTGGCGCTATATAAATAAAATTGAATTGAATTACAGTAATATAACAAGATGCTGAAAACTCAGATGTCTTCTTTTAACTTGTGTCTCCTCTTATACTCGATATGTGTCTGGTCTGCTCTGTGTTCTTGTTCATCGTAATGCACACAGTGAAACAGAGAACTGAGGAGAAACACTACAAGTATGTGGAAAGCAGCAAAAAGCAGTGGAGCTGAAGCAAGCATAGAAAACTAAGCTTCTGATAGTACTGTGTTATTAAAAACAACAGATAATTTGTTGCTAATGTTTGATAAACCTTGTTTCCAGTCACTAGCTCTGACAAGCTGATGATTTGTTATGAGACCCTGGTCATCTGAATGCCTGTTTTTGAGACTGCCATTGGTTCCAGTCCAAAGAATCTAAACCATTACTGCTTTCGCTCATAGCTACAAGCATATATAAAAAGACGGCCCACTGACATGCTAACAAGATTAAAATGTGATTCTCACTGTAGGGAGAGTCTTTAAGTGGTTTCACTTTATTCGTTTGAACTTCTTCTAGAAGTGAATGGATGCTCCATCTCACCTGTTAGTTATAATCCTGCCTGATAAAGGAAACTTTTTTTTTTTTTTTTAAAGTTTGGTCAATCAGTCCATTTGTACATGAAAAAAACACCAACTTTCTCTGTGTAGCATTGTGTGTTTGATATTCTGTTGGTAGCAATTAACCAGTGAATAGAGCACAATGTTAGAGAGAAGGCAAAAACCCAGTGCCCTTTATCCCTCTGCATTATGTGTGTGCCCTTTTAGTACTGAAATAAGTACTTTATTAAGTGATCTGCATCAGATTATTAAACACCTTAGACTATTCTTGGCACTTTTAGTTAAACAAAAGCAGCAATTTGGCCACCACCATCTTTCTGTTTTTGAAACTGGTCGTTCTGAGCGAAAGTTGGATGTGACGGAGAAACTGAAGGACACTGCATACTCATACGATAGCGACTTGTCACTCAAAGGTAGACCCTGCTTTCTTTCTCCTTTTTGACTTTAGTGGGGATCATAATGTATAAAATTACCATGAGTGAGACATTAGAACTCACTCATCAGGAAAAGCACTTAATGAGGTCATAGATTGAGGGAGCCATGGACTGCTATACAGTCTGGCTTCTTTTTTGCAGCTGGAAGACTCAGCACCACCTGGCCATTATAAAGAAAACACTTTGGATGTTCTTTCACTATGCTCATTTTTCACACACAGTCCATGGCTGTAGATATTCCATATTAGGGTGCCATTTACCTCAGCAGGTGACCCATATGGCACAAGGGTAATGCAGCGACCTGGGTTTTGCTGCACGTCTTCCACCTGCTCTCTCTTACATTCCTGTTATCTCTCGTTATAGCAAAGGTGAAATAATATTTCATATTACATTTTGTGGGTTAAAATAATAATCTCTTGAGTTGGCTGGCTGGCTTGCGGGTTACGGTGGTGACCATGACCTACAGCATCCGCAATTTAGGGGGTTTTGTTGATATTCCAGAGTCATTTTTTTCATTCTGTTATGTCTGCTGGCATTATCGTATAAAGGCATAAAATGAAAAATGCCCTAATCTCTCATCTTTATTTATATATTAAAAAACAACATTTGTTGTGGGTTTGATTAGGTAACATGAGCGAAAGCCTAACAGCTGTTAAAAATAGCCCTCACATTGCGTGCAGCGCAGCCATTGAAGAGCCAGTTGAGTGGAAAAAGCCAAACAACAAATGTTGGGCTAAAAGAAGGATATGAACATGAATGTGTTGCCGCCATCCCCCTCTCTCCCCACTCTTTCTGTATCCTCTTACTCGCTCGCCCACCCTCAGGCCCTCTCCTCCTCTCCTTCCTTTCCTTCCTTCTGACTGACATTTCCGTAATGACACTGTCTGCGCGCCACAGGCCCTGCCTCCTTGGCCTGCTGTGCGCTCACGCAGAGTGGGCACACCTTACATCTATATCAGACTGTTAAAAACCAATAATGACGACTCAGCGTGGTTAAGGGAATGTTCATCTTCCATCTTCTGGGCTTGTCTGTCCTGTTGGCTCTAATGGAGATATCGTTTGCCAAAGAGTTTATCTGACACACTCGCAGACACCCTGCTGGTCAGCGTGTGTGAGGACTGGGATTTTATTAAGAACTGGGTTAAGCCCTTTATATTTGGGCAAGTGTATTACAGTTGTGACTGTGGTGGGGGTGGATTAAATCAGCATTGTTGAACCCTAAGTGTGCCCAGGCTCTGCTGCTAAAATTGAAGCCTTCTTGAAGAAACATGAAGTCATATTTTATATTAAAAGAAAATACACATTTGTCAGCTCTGTTTAAGTTTGAGACCTATTTAAAGGAGATCTGTTTTACAGAGTTTGATGAAAAATGCAATCAGCATGATGTTTAATATCTGCACAGCCATCTTCAGTATATGTGTTGGTTTGTGTGCATGCATATAGCGCTGTGTTCAAGCTAGAAGTGCACTGCTTTAAATTCACTTCTCTCTTGTGATATGTGTGCTAGCTGAGCTTCTATAATTACCACAGCCTGCAGCGCCTCATGGGGAGCATATTAACACACACGAGTGGAGGAGCAAGAACCAGAGCACACGCACAAGTCATACAGGCTGAGTGCGTTCGAGCACCTCTGACTGCTGATGTGTGCAACTTTAGAATAATGTATGAATAAGAGGGATGCACAGCTACTCACAGATTATGTAACACTCCCTCAGTGCAACAGGAATAAATTTTCCAAAACTGGTCGCATATTGTGAATCTGCAATAAACTCTACAAGAAGAAACTAATGCTAATTTAATGCAACTTTAGTGGTCTTGCATGAAATTGGCGGATAATCGCCAAAATAATCAGCTGTGCAGGGTTGGGGTTGTCACCGATGATGACTTGGATCTCAGAGGGTTAAACACTGGAAAGTTCTACTGACATAATTTATTATTTATTATTAATAAATATTAATTATTAATTATTATTTTAAACACTTTAAATTGAATATCTTTAGGTTTTAGATGGAGATACACTACATCACCTTATTGACTGAAATGGGCCACTGCCAAACAAGTTGTCATTTACAAATATCAGTGGTTGATATTTTGCTGTTTTTGCTGTTTAAAAAAATGTTGAGCTGCAAGTCTTTAAGCAGATTTTTTTTTTCCATGCTCAAAAGGTAGAGTAAAAAAAAAAATCTATTATAAGTGATACAGTATGAGCACAAAACTAGCCTAGGTCAGTGTTTTCCCTGGACATTTTAGGTGAAAGTATAACGTGACTGCTTAACACTTTAGTTTAGTAGAAAAATAACTCAAACTTGTAACTCTGCATCAGCCTGCACAGTATTGTCTCGTAATAAAATTTCCACAAAAACAATTAAATCCAACACCCACACATGTCTCACTTTACCCCTAGTACATTTATTAAAATACAATGTTTGTCCTATTGACCTTCATCATGCACCTGGTTATAATTTAAAAGCCTAAATGGATTGGCGGTAAGAGAGACAGTGTGCGGGAGTTGGATTTAATTGTTTTTGTGGGATTTTCTTCCAATGTACCTGCTGCACATTCAGGTGTGCAGAGATTTTGAATTAGTAGGTTGTCAAATAATAAAATTAAAACTGAAAAATCTTTTCTACCTGGGATGTTGTAACTTAGGTTGGGCTTTTTAACCAGTTGCTTAAAGCCCGGCTTTTCCACCGTGTAAATGCATTACCGTTTGCTCTTATAACTAGCGAGCACTCCAGTGATGCTCAGTTGAGTCATTTGTGTACTTTTCAGTCACATGTCACCACCTTCTCATATCTTCTCCTCACTTGCCTTCAACGCTGCGTTTTTGCCTAAAGTGGTGAAACAGGTTTGCAGTTTACACCTTTAGCAGGAACAATTTTCTTGCATTTTTTTTTTTTTTTTTGCGAAGTACTTTGTTGCTTTGGAGGTTGTTGAAGTAGCTCCCTTTTTTCTGAATCCTCATTGGAGGCTGACATGCAGTCCTCAGTCACAGACATGTCTGGGCTTGTCTTGCTCTTGTGTGCGCTAGAAACCATAAATGTATGGCATCACTATATCACTGATATCATGATATGACGTGGCACATGCAGAGTTCAGTTCAATTCACTTGTGTTTATATAGTGCCAAATGACAACGAAACAGTCACCTCAAGGCACATTATATTGTAAGGTAAAGACCTTAGAAAGATTACAGAGAAAATCTAACAATCAAAACGGCCACCTATGAGCACACACTTGGTGACAGTGGGAAGGAAAAGAAGGCTTGATCCCAAAGGTAAGTTTTAAGCTTAATCTTAAAAATAGAGAAGGGGGTCTGTCTCACGAATCCAAAATGGGAGCTAGTTCTACAGAAGAGGGGCCTGAAAGCTGAAGGCTCTGCCTCCCATTCTACTCTTAAGGGTCCTAGGAGCCACAAGTAAGCCAGCAGTCAGAGTGAAGTGCTCTATAAGTGATACGGTACAAAGAGGTCTTTAAGAGAAGATGGGGCCTGATTATTCAAGACCTTGTATGTGAGGAGAAGGATTTTAAATTCAATTCTGGATTTAACAGGGAGCCAATGAGGAGAAGCCAATATGGGAGAAATATGCTCTCTCTTTCTAGTCCCTGTCAGTACTCTAGCTGCAGCATTTTGGATCAGCTGAAGGCTTTTCAGGTAGCTTTTAGGACAGCCTGATAATAATGAACTACAGTAGTCTAACCTAGAAGAAATAAGTTTTGTTTGTTTTTTTCTTTCTTCATTTTGTCACATTTCTGTCTGGGATTAAGATTGTTATTAGCTGTTGTTTCAAACTTATGGCTTGAATTGGGCTGACTTGTATTTTTTTTTTTTTAGATACCACTTGTATCTGTTGAGCCTGATATGTTAAATTGTATATTAAAATTCATAAATAAAGTAAAAAAAAATAGAAGTAATAAATGCATGAATTAGCTTTTCAGCATCACTCTGCGACAGGATGTTTCTAATTTTAGAAATATTGCACATATGCAAAAAAGCAGTTCTACATATTTGCTTAATATGTGCACTGAAGGACATGTCCTGCTCAAAAATGACTCCATGATTTCTCACAGTGTTACTGGAGACCAAGGTAATGCCATCCAGAGTAAGTATCCAGTTAGACACCATGTTTGTGATTTGTGGGGCTGAAAAAATAATCTCTGTAATAAAATAATATAGTCAACAGTAACAAAAGGTGCACTGAGGTCTAACAGGACACTTACAGATATGAGTCCACTGTCAGAGGCCATAAAAAGATCATTTGTAACCTTCACTAATGCTGTCTCTGTACTGTGATGAATTCGGAAACCTGACTGAAACTCTTCAAATAAACTGTTCCTCTGCAGATTATCAGTTAGCTGTTTTACAACTACTCTTTCAAGAATCTTTGAGAGAAAAGGAAGGTTGGAGATTGGCCTATAATTGCTAAGACAGCTGCATCAAGCTTTTTAAGTAATGGTTTAATTACTGCCACCTTAAAAGCCTGTGGTACATAGCCAACTAATAAAGACAGATCATATTTAAGATTGAAGTATTAATTAATGGTAATACGTCTTTGCGCAGTCTAGTAGGAATGGAGTCTAACATACATGTTGGTTTGGGAAAGTAACTATTGAAGTTAACTTAGAAAGATCCATCGGGGAGAGAGAGTCTAAACAAATACCAGTAGTACTGAAAGCAGCCGAACATAAAGATATGTCTTTGAGATGGTTATGACTATTTTTTTTTCTCTAGTGGTTAAAATTTTATTTGTGAAGAAAGACAACAATTTGATGATTAACTGATGAAAACAAGTGCTGTATGTGAAAACACAGCACAGCATGGTGGTCTGGTGCTTAGAACTGTGACCTCTTGGGCTCGAATTTGGCCTGTGGCCTTTCTGTGTGGAGGTGGCATGTTCTCACTGTGCCTGTGTGGGTTCTCTCCAGGTACTCCAGCTTCTTCTTGCAGTCCAGAGACATACATGTTGGGTTTATTGGTGATCCTAATTTGGTCATAGGTGCGAACGTGAGTGGTTGTCTTTCTCTGTATGTTAGCCCTGTGATATTTTGGTGATCCACCTATAACGTACCTGGGATAGGCTGCCCCTTTGACCCTGAATTGGAAAATTGGCTAAGGAAATGGACACACGATGCAGCTCTAAATACACACAAAAAACTTCAAGGTTGTAGCTGCACCCAACAATACAGATGTGACTGGAAATTTTAAATATTCCCAAAGACAGAAAAAAATGTCAATTGAAAGAGAAATACTGCCTCAGTAAAAATATTGCGTCCTGAATTAATAAATAAACTAACACTGAACAACTGAGATAATCATGATTAATGATATACAGAATACCCAACTAATATATATGGTGTTTATGCTTTGCCCTGAAGTTGCCTCTTGTTTTTGCACAGCTGTGACCACTTCTTTCTTCTAGCCTCTCACCCCAGCAAGCAGGAGCAGCATCCTCTCCCAGCTGCACATCTTTAAATCTCAGGCAGGCCACCACTGTCTGCCACCTACTGCAACTCCACACTCTTTCCTTCTAGGCAAGTGGAAGGAAGGAGGAAGTGAAGTCTGTATGAAGACAACATCACTGCTTATGTATGTTCATTCCTCCTACTTCTGTAACTCTCTTAAGTGAAATAATCAGAAGCAAGAAGGCCGGAGAACCTTAAAAAATAAAATGTTATCTAAGACTGGTTGCTGTGTTTGGTATTATGGCTTTGCATGCAATCCCACAAATCATGCTTGGGATTACCAGGTGCATGCTGTTGGGAGGGAGGATAGTACAGCAAGGCTTTCTGTTTGCTGCTCCTCATCATCATGATAAAGAGGGGGCTAGCATAGATGGATTGTCAGCAGAATCCTGCGGGTGTGTTGAACACTCATTGTTATGTAATTTCCACTCAGCGCGGATTGGTCAAGCTGTGGGCTGTTGGTGGGCTGAGGACATTAATCTCACAAGCATTATCTGTCTCTCAGAATCAGACGCTGTTGTGGGCAGGACTCACTCATCCATGCTTGCCTTTGTAAATCTGACCAATCAGCGGGGCCGGCTTCCTGTCATCCATTTTAGCCAAACAGGTTTGACCATGAATTTGGCTTACTCAGAGCAGATCTTTCTTTTATAAGTGTTTTCTGTGATTCATCTAACATCCTCAGTCTGTTCAGGTGACCCTGGACCCCACAGATTATAGGATTGGTACCAAAAAAGTCATTTTAGTAAACAATCCATACTGTGTTCAATCATGTTTGACCCCAAATTCCAGTTTGTTTGACCAGTGGGATCAGTAGTATCCGCGTGCCTGGGCCCACTTAAGCAAACAGAAGAGTTGAGCTGGAATGTTGTTTAGTTGGAGTTAAGCATGGTATGCACATACTGGGATCACAAACACCCCTCCTCCTTAACAATGAACTCCGACTCCAGCTTCCTTAACAACAACTGCCTCTGTGAAAAACATTGTGTTAATTAACAAATCAAAAAGGCATATGAGAGGGTAAAAACACAGCCCCATTTAAAGCTCAAAATGCATAAAATCACGAACCGTGCCCTGTGAGAGCGGCTTTCAAAAGCTTCTGTACATGAAAGAGGAGGTGACTGAAATGTACTCAGGCCCTGATAGTTGTACTGGGTGATTGCAGGCAGCATAGTACAAGGCAGCCATGGCAAGTGTGAATACACTATGAATCAGAGTTACTACAAGAGCTTTAATTAATTTAATTACTTGTACAACAAGTAAAATCCATCCATCCATTTTCTTAATTGGCTTTTCAAGTCAGAGTTGCGGAGAAAACCCTGGACAGGTTAAGAGGTGTTTTCTTGCCCTGCACCTTGAGCCAGTTTAATCTTTGGACTGTGGGAGGAAACCCACACAGGCACAGAGAGCGCACGCACCTGACCAGTATATTACAACCATGCTGCACACAACAAACAATCTGTATCTGCTTTTAAGCTATATAAGATATTATTTTTATTGTACAACAAATTTATGCATCATGAATTCTCCTAAACAATCTTTTATAACCTGAGATACAGGAAACTTTTTGCAAGAGCTTTGGTCAGCATTAGTTGAATCAGGTCATGTAGAGCAGGTAATTATCCACCTCCGATGCGTTCTCACTCTTGAAAATGTTCCATTTGGTTTTGACATCCGATGCTTGCTGACTTGCTGTGAATTCACTGGACAGTTAGCTGCTGTATTCTCACATGGCTGTAGTCAGACACAGTTTTGTGCTCGAGAGCCTGGAGGTTAAACGCATTTGAATCGCACGCGGCTTCAGCGGGTAATGTTGAAAGGCTCAGGGCTGCAGTTCATATGTGAAAACCGCTTTACTGTTACTCCACCAAGCTAATGATAGCTTAGCTACCTTGTATCACATATCTTTATTGATTTTTGTTCATAATGCATCACTTTTTTGAAATGCTTTGACCACATCCTTCAAGTAAGTCTCCCGCAGAGCCCCATCCTCCCCTCCCAGTCACCCACACATGAACTCTGAGCCATAAAAAACATTTTTTCATAGTGTTACTGAAAATAAAATGCTTGCATATGCACATACCCACAGGTATAAAGATACACACACACACACACACACACACACACACACACACACACACACACACACACACACACACACACACACACACACACACACACACACACACACAGTTGTGTTTACAGTATATCAACTGAGAAACAATCTCAGGGCTACTTTTAGAATGAGCCAAGTTGCTTCATCTCAGCTATCTCGAGTTTGATTTGGATCTCTAAAATATTAGCCTTGTTTGCAGTCAGATGTTTTAACATAGTTTTCCATAAGACGCCATTTCTTTTTTACATACTGTATGATATTCAATATAAAGTTGAATAGTGGTCAGTTTCTTTAAGATATTAGTGGAATATGCTGAAGAGATACTGCACTGATGATATCTTTATTGCATGATGAGTGTCATAAAGCTGAACAGCCTTGCCCTGTTGTATGAAAGTAAATATGGATTGAGAAATAAGCTTCACATTTACTGACGTTTTTGAGCTGTCTCTCTGTGCAGACTAAGGCGGTGCCAACTACAGACTTTGAGCCAATCACAGTGGCTGACTAAAGTTTTTATTGACAGTTCATTTGCTTTGAGGACTTTTTCCACGTTCATCACATTGATTGCCTCAGAAGTTGCTGGTTTAGTCTTTTTCTCAGTTGTATAGGCAGACAAACCTACCCTGTACACATAAACGTAGCATGTAAAAAACAAAAAAACACATGTAAGTACAATTTTAGATGGAGGTACTTGACCTAAATGGTTTTTGTTTGAAAGGAATATATTATACTTGTAATTTAACTATAATAACTTGTTTGTTGAAATTGTATAATAGTAGTTAAGGAGTGCAACTAACATAAAGAATAAGTTGCATTATATTATTAGTGTGCCAGATTAAATGTGGCCCAAGTCCAGTTAATATACCTTAGATTAGTTGATTAGTTAATTTAACAGACTAATCTAGACTAGTGTAGATGTGCTATAAACTAATGAAATGTAATATTTGGATTTACAGTGTACTGTGCGTAAGGCCTGGATGAAAACAAAAATAACTGCAGTAAAATGATTAACTTGTTGCATTCATAGTCACTACTCTGGAAGCTTGAGTCCGCCACTGATTTATTCATTTAAATATTTATTTATTTTGCTATCAATCAATATTTTGGGTTATCATCTCAAAATTTGTACTGTCTCAATCTTTACATTTTGAGAAAATTACAGGAAATTTTGACTTACGGATGATGGAACCCAAAAACAATATGTGTTCATAAATGAAAATCATATGATCCTTGATCTACATAAAGATTTTCTTTCATCTGCTGGGAATGCTGAACAATGCTTTTGTTCATACTCTGCTTTCATGACAAGTGGTTGTTTGCTTATGTGCAGAGGTTTTGAGGTGATGGTAATGGGTTGAATTATTGTCATTCCATGTACAGTAAATACATTATGTTGAACTGCTGTGACTGAAACCTTGATGGAAGTGTTTGTCTGTAATCATAGACGTGTGTGCATGTGTGGTCTCTGCAGCCAGTCCCTGTCTGCGCTGGCAGATTGAAAGGTAAACCGCTGTAAGCTTATGTGTGGGATGCTGCTTTTTCTCTTATTAATGTGGAGGACACAGGAGCTGTCAATGCTGCTGTTCCCCTGCTGGTGAAATAGTAATGAGTGTGCATAACAGAGTCGAGCCAGTGTGGTTTACAGTTCTGTCGCACTTGGAGGCGAAGCCGGGGACACACATGGAGCACCGACTGGCTCCTCGTGTGTGGCAGTGATGGCGACAGAGCAGGAGGCTGCAGCCACCGCTCAAATGAGGCTAACTGAGAAACAGTCAGACTCTGACTTTATTTGCTTTGGAAATGTTTGAAGAGGTTGCTCGGACTTTATTTGACTATGTAAGTCTTCCAAACTGTCTAAGAACTGATGAAAAATGGAAAATGAATGGTTGTGTAATTGATTTGTATTTATTTTGTTAAACCATTGTTTAACAAAGTATAAAACACTTTTACTGTGCTGAATGAAGTATAAGGTGCAGAAAGCCAAAATGTCCGAGGTCTTAGGAGGTTGTAGTAAATACTGATTATAATTGTCCAAACAAAACCCACAAATATTCTCTGCTTTTATCCTCATTATTATATTGTTTGTTTTAGACATTTATTTCTTGCTTTTGATTTCTTGCAGTCTGAGAGATTGAAAGGCCTTGTTTTAGATTTTGTTTAGATTTTGAAAGGCTTCATTGATATAATGAACGTCAATAAAAATAATTCTAGATGCCACAGATGTGATTTGGCCTTGAGAGGAGCATTCATCATCATAACTTCACTAATTTGAAAATGCTTTGATTTATTGGACAGGAAGGTCTTTTCTTTTACTCTGCTGTAAAGCTTCAGTTACATTTTAAATCTTAAAGATGATGCATTATTTTGGTTACATATTTTGTAGCGAGGATAAACTTAACTCTATAGCTGCATGACAAGAGGAAAACTTGCAACGTGCAGAAACATTCTTCAGTATTGTATCAGTATGTCGTGATGGAAAAATGTTATCTTTCTATGTTCTTTTCTTTTATTAGGTACACCACTAACATAGACCAAACACAATGAATAGGTTGTGCTCACTGAATTAAAAAAAAAATACAATAAATGATTTTGAACTTGTTTGTTTTTCTAATCAAATGCACACTGAATGCATGGTGTGTGTAGACAAAATTACTTCTCTTACAGGCAGTTTTTTGCAATTTGTTTATTGTGCATGTTCATATTGTGAACATGCACTAGTGAAAACCTTAGTGTATATGTGTATATATAGCCTTGCTAGTGAAGTACTTTGTGTTCTATAAAGCAATTTGAAAGTCTGTTTTGAAACGTTTGCTACAAACAGATTGTTGTAAACTAGCAAAGAGAGAGGGGGAGATGGAGAACATACAAGCATACATGCTGTGGTACATTTTGTGACACACCATTCTAATCTGACATTGCATTCGGTGCTCAGTTGAACTGTCATAGCATGATGTTATTACAGTACCAAAGGTTTGGACACACCTGAGGGCATGGATGTTTGTCATTATATTAGACAAGGTTAATAAAACCTGTGATGTGCAAGTGTACAAAATAAGACTCTTGTATACAATGAGCATGAAGCCAGTGTACTAAATTCTTCATAAATTTAAGGTATTTAAGAAAACTTAAAATATGTTCTGAGAATTCATAACAGAACATCAGCGATGTTTGGAAGTGAAATTTTAGAGTCAAATCTCTAATCATCCTCAGTGGTGATTCTGGAGTCTGGTGGGGCAAAAATTCACAGTGGGTGCCTCCAACCAGCCTTTATCACTGTTGTAAATAATTTGGCAGCAGCAGCAACAAGAGTCCTATAAAACTTGAGGCTGCTTATCTCGTAACCCCTATTTTGATAACACAAGTGAGGCACTGGGGCAGCGTTCCCCATAGTGAGACACCAAAGTGAATGTTTGAAAGAGAATTGCAGGCAAATCATTACACTAGAAATGGCAGAGACCATGTTTATTTCTGTAACAATGCCCAAGACCAGACTGACTGGTTATGAAGCGTTTATACTGTAACTACACTAACATGCTGATGGCTGTGTCCTTACTCTGACTCACAGCTATTAAACTAAATAATGTTACACATCAAAATAAACCAAAATAATTTGATGTCAGTGGAAGTTAAGGCCCACAGTTAAGACTAGACCAGCAGCTTTTAATTAATTAGCGTTATATTTAATCATTATTATCTGCTCCACTCACCACTGTCTTGCTTTTTTTGCTCCCTTTTTTCCCTTTTGTTTGCTGTCAGAAGGATAACTCCTCTCTGTTTTCATTGAGTGGCTTTTATTGTTGTCATTAGGCTTGTTTAAACAGATTTGTGTATGCCACTTGCAACAGGAGTGAATAGAGTCAGGTGTGGCCCCCTTAGGGAGGTCAGGTCTCTCTCATTGCAGACTTTGCATATTGCCACTGCTGTAGATTAAAGTTTGTCAGCATTCAGGGGGGGTTTGAGGGGTGAATTTGTGGTTTAGTGTTCCTCTCACTGGGCTGCTGCTGATTTATCCCAAACAGTTATATATTAGAAAAGTAAACTAGAAGGCACATATTTGGAAGAAAGCACAATTTCATGCTACAGCAGTTCAGTGACCCAAAGCAAGGTGAGCTGGTGAACAAAGCTCAACTTACTGTAGGACTCCGAAGAACTCACTTGTCGCTGTGATTATTTAGCGTAAATAAATGTAATGGAAGACTGGAAAAATACTCCACTATAACTGTGTGCGTCTGAATCTTTGGCTGCAAATGGTCAAAACAAAGTTGTGTTAGGAATAATATTATGTTGAAACTCTATAAAGTAATGTGGCTAATGATGGACGATCATAATAAACAGCAGCATATGGAGCATTGCTTTGACCTACACGGTGTAATCTTGTCCTTGTTTCATTTTGTTTTTAGTGACATTAGCATTGTAGCCTTTTTTTTTTTTTTGTGCTTCGTGTACTGCTGGGATAAAAATCGCTGACTCTGACGTCAGTGTTTCAGTAGGAAAACTGAACCAAAAGGCCGTTTCTGTTTGAGGAAGCTGTTATCAGACTTCAGCTCTTCACTCTCCAAAGTGAAACTGAATCTTTCTATTAACATTAAATGAATTAATAACATTGGTTGGAGGAAATTAATTGAGAAAATTATTTTAAATGTAAAAGTCAGGTCTGATTTAGCCATGACCCACAATATCTTTAGTGCTTTTTAAATGCACCACAAAGAAACTTGGATTTCAAAAGGTAATTCTATGGTAATATATCACTGGAAATGGAGGCTTATAAGGGCTGTAATCATGCTATGACTTTGAGTGTATTCATAATAAAGCTCCAAAGGGTAGGTTGTGTTTTTGTGGGGTAAAACATTTCAATTTTTTAAAAATCTATGTGTAGAAAACCATTAATTACTAGGGTTTTTTTTTAACAGACAATATCTCCTGACCACATCTTGTATATTTTAAATGTTTATGGTTTCTGTTAAGACTTTTTGATTTGGGGATATTTCTGTTGTGTTCTTGTAAATCAGTTTCAGCCTTAGAGCAGAATTTGTCGTCTCCACAAAGCAAACAGATTCGAAATTTAAATCCAGCTCTCTTTTGGTTCTTGAAAGCTTCTCTTTTTTTGTCAATATTTAACCTGAACTCTTATTATTCATCCCCCCTGCTGTGTTTTGTGTTTATAGAAGTGTATCTTTAACGACACAGAGCGTCTTTAAGTTTCTCGCTCTCATCGAGTGCGGAGGACTGCTTGACATATCAGCTTTTAACTGTGCGTCACAAAGTGTAGTTTTAACAAATCCAGCAGAACACACTCACCATTCTCTAATGTTGGGCCCATCCACAACCATCTGCACTGTGACTCATTTCACTGTCATTTCACGCCATTTATAGGCAGTGTTTGGACGCCTCTGCCTCTACCTCGCCCCAGGATACCAGGCCTCCTCTTCTGGCAGGGACCCCTGCTGGGGTGTGGCTTTAGGAAAGGGATTGGACAATGCAGCTCCAATATCCCAACCAACCCCCTCATTCTCAATGCATCATTACATTCCTACTGCCCCTCCCCATCCTCTTCTCCCCCAGAGGTTTTGGCCTGAAACAAGAGCACTAGGGGGATCATCTGTTCCCCAAGCTTTTGCTTTCACCCGCAGGCCTCCCTCTCTATCAGTCTTTTTTGATGTACTCCCTCTGGCTGCAGTCAGTGTCAGTCTGTGCCATTTCCTCACATGCACACACACAGATACACCACCACTACTTCTCTGTACCCCAGATGCACCTCCTTCTCTCAGCAGTCTGAGGAAAGGGGTGCCATTCTCATCTGGTGACTCATCCGTAGAGTTGATTTATTAATGTCACTGTGGAAATGTTGCAGTTGGCAGCGCGTCCGGTTGCGTGTCATGCATGAAGTGCATTGTCCTTATTTAAGTCTTCAGTGTGCACAATGTCAGACATGCTACTCATATGAACCCTTTTTCCTGCTCTGTGTGTGTTTTGTGTTGCAGGTGAGAATCTGAATCCACCTCTGACCTCCACCTCTGAGATGGTCAGAAACCACCCGACAGGTCAGTAAATGAAGAGACACATACACATGCAAAGTCACAAGCATGTACTGACCAGTAGAATGGCTAAAGTGATGGTGCACACTGAGGGGAGGCTGTCAGAGATTGTGAGAGATGTTAGATGACCTTTTGGTGAGAGAAAAGAACAATTCTTCTGACATTCTAGCTCTGACCTTTTTATTTTCTCTCTGGCTATCGTAGTTTTTCAGTCCTGAAGCTATTAGACCTCTACTGCTTTAATGTGGTTTGTTTTAGTAGTGACTGATCTGGATTATTCCTTTTTTAAAAATGATTATTATCACTTTTTTTAGGAGAGTGTAGAGTGGACAGGCTTGTTGGGTGGGAAAGTGAGAGAGAGAGAGGGTGAGTGACATGCAGGTAATTGCCTGGCCACTGCAGCAGGGACTTCAGTATGAACCAGGTAAGCTATTGAAGTGACCCTTGCCCTGAGTTCTTTGAGTGGACTTTAAAAAAAAAAGTTTTTAACTGCGTGCTTCTCCTGAACGAGTGCTTGTTCACTTTGGAGTCTCGTGTATCTGAGTATATGTAGGTAGTCACATTTTCTGAGAGTTTCTTTCCAAATGCTTCGTACTGTTAATATGCAAATAAATAATGCATATATACATTTAGTTTAATATTGCAGAAGATTAAGAAAAGAGTAAATATTGACAGGTTTTCAGATAGACCCACTGAACATTTAAACATGTTTCCAGATTAATTACCTGTAGAATAATTCATTGATACATTTGAAAATAATTTCAGCTGTTGATGTAGAAGGTATTTTTATATAAACGAGGAGCGCATACAAAGCCTTTTTTATGCTCTGCAGAAACCTCAAATACTGAAGTCAGTCAGACTGCATTAGAATACTTATTATCTAATACAGAGAGAAAAGAGCAGCTAAGCAGAGCATTTACACCCTGAGCTGGAAATGTAGGTTAATCATAATGATTCGATGACTAAATTCACATGTCCACAGTTTATTTAACTACAGGAATATCTCTGACTTATGTGTGGTTGTATGTGTTCATAGTGCAGCTGTGGATGTGTATAATGAGTGGGATGTGACCTCATTTAACTCAAGATTTTCAGTAATGATGAAGGAGAAAATCCACAAAGGAGGTGTTGTACACTGTAATGGAGTCCTTATACGGTATCTTTACTAATTCATGAATAGCTGGCATTGCAAGCTTAATTAATGTTTAAACACATTTGCTAGTTTTGGGGATTTTGTATTAAGTTTTTTTAGATATTTTGGAGCAATGCTTTCCAGTGACAGTTTGTAGAAGGTGACTGAGGAAGCAGAGGGGGCCTGGCCATCCTGTCTGTGTGGAAAATCTTAATCAAGGCTGTTCACAGCTTATTATTTTTGTGTTGTAAACTCAAATTTTGCTTGTGTGATTTCACCAAAATTATTTGTGTGTTCATCTCATGCATTGACACTACTAATCTCCTCTTGGTTGTCCCATCATCGGGATCTGGGGCCAAAGAGTGAAAGAAGGCCAATGACTTGCTTAAGAGTACAGACAGAAGTGTGGCAGATATGTGTAGTTATTTAGAGTATGTTGTTTAAATATTTTTAGAAGTTTGCATATGTGTTGATATTCAAATATATACAAATTCCTAAATTGGGTTCTTCAAGGTGCTCACCTGAGGCAAATAGGGTTTAAAGGCAGCCTGAGTGTCTGACTGTATTGGTATTGATGTGTGTTTAATGTATGTCAATAAATACCACAGTTTGTTATATTAATTTGACCTCAGATTCATGCCTCTTTGTCAAAAATTTAAAGATACTGATGAACAAACTGAGAGTCACTGTGATATTTTTATTATGTGCTTGGGTCAATTGCAGATATAAATTTTGCCAGTCTATTTAGGGTGAACTCTACTTTCTTATGAGATACTCTTTTTTTTTTTTTTTTTTTAATTAAGATTTATTTGATCTGGTGAAAGTTTCATTGGACAAATGCTGTGTAGCCTACTCTTCCTGCTATTTAAAAGCCCGAAAATGTGTTTATTATTTGACTTTGGGGCTGCAGAAGGATGCAATTCCACCAGACATGTCTGCAAAGTGAGATATTTGGTCCAATTTTTGAAGACTGCAGACATTTGAATATGAATATTTTGTCACAAATGGATAGTCCTCACTGGATGCAGCCTGCAGACCTGTGGGCTGTTGACACAATTGGCATTTGTTACAAAAGGATTTTCTCTTGTGCGGAAACAGTTTGTCCTACTTTCAGAGACGCCACCGCAGCCTAACCTGCTGTTCCCAGCTGGTGCTGCTTTGAAATGCACGCCCTCCTCCTCCTCCTCCATCTCTTTTCCTCTGCTTTCCTCTTCATCTCCGTTTGCACCTCCTCTTAGAGTCTGTGCAGAAAGCTCCGCCCCATCCAGCCCCCATCCCCTCCTGCCTCCTCTGCTCTTTGAGCTGCGTCCTGCCTGCGTCAGACGGCTCCATTCATGAAAAGTGTGACGTGAGCAGGTCTTCATCAGCCCGGTGACTGTGCCGCCCACCCACTCACAGCCCAGGTGCTGCAGGAGTTAGAGGAATGTCTGGCATCCTCCATCCTCTGTCTTCTCCCTCTCTCAAGGTTTTCTTGCTATTTTTTTCTCCCGAATCCTGACCGTCGGTTCGGTCTTCCTCTCACCCGGCTTCCCCCCCCCCATCCCTGCCTCAGCTGAGAGAGGACCATGAATCTAAGCTGTGTCTGCTGTGAGTAATCTGCTGATGCTGTGTCTTTGCCATTCATCTGAGTGGAAGCACTGTAATGTGGAGGTACTTCTCCTTCTCCTGTTTGTGGGTATGATTTGTCTCTTTTATACATCACATGTCTGCTGGGAGTCTTCTGTGTGTGTAGAGCACATGCCAGTATTTGTTCAGTAGCAATGCTGCAGGAGTGTGTTGAGCAGTTGTGCGTCGGTGCGTGCTGGAGCTATTTTAGGCTCAGCAGTGACGCTGCTGCTGTTTTTTGATGCAGTGCTTCTGAAGGACAGGTGGGATGTAGGTAAGGGTATAAGGCAACAGAACCTGCCCTCACCTGCTTCATTTTTTGCAGTCAAATGCAAAAACAATCCCTACCCTCCGACAGACATTTCTGGGCCACACATGTTTTGTGTACAGTCACGGTCATTCCAATATGTGCACATACACAAACCACGTTGACTTTGCTTACGCACCCTCTTATTTGGCCTAAATTAACTCTCACATGTTTAGCGTCCCCCTGCCTGCTTTGCCAAGTTTGACTTTCCTGCTGCTCTTTGCATCAATCTTTTTATTTACTTTGCAGCAGGATAGCTCTGTGTGTGCCCACCTCTGTCCTCTGCTACTAAGCATGTTTATGTAACTACACAAGATGAGTAGCCAGCAGCCAGGCTTTAGAGGAGAGGAGGTGGAGGAGGGGACGACTCCACCGTACATCCATCAATCCGTCCTTTTGCAAGAGAGCATTTAAAAAAAATATTGCTGCATATTAATGTCTGTGAGGGGTTTTCTCCAGAGTGTCTGACTTTGGTTGCTGAGGGGGATTTACTGCTTAGATTTACATGCATGCTGTGGTTTTAAAAAAAATTTTTTTTTTAAGAGCGAGCAGGGATGGTATGAAGCCAGGAGATAACAGTACCACTAATGTGTATTGATTTCCTGGCTTTCTGCTGTGCTAGAGAGGCTGTCTTTAGATAGAAGGAAGAACATGTAGTACAACACCCACTTGCTCCCCTCAGAGTCTCTTGCCCCACTTTTCTTTCTTTTTTTTTTTTTTTTTTTTTAAAAAGCTCTGCAACTTTGTGTATTTTCATATTTCAGCCATTAAACCGGTGTCAGTCACAGGCAGTCTCCTGCAATATGCATGTTTGTCTGTTGTGTCACTGTTTGTGTGTCTGTCTCTCTCCTTGTTGTTGTCGGGCCAGGCAGGCCATTCCTATTAAAAGAGCACAAGGGGAATTGTTGTGGCAGCAGCTGCTCTCTTGTGCAGTCTTGTGTGTTTGTGTGTGTGCTGCTGTCTCCTGGTCGTGCAGGGCAGACAGGCCCGGTTCACATGGAGCCGGCTCCTCTTGTGTCCTTTGTTGTCGCTCTGGGAGACTTTCCCACTGGAGCGTGGTCGGTACAGTATCACGCCGCAAGCAGCCACAGAAAGCAGCTAAAAGGCAGTTCTTCATTCTCTGTTTTTGTGTGTCTCATGTTAATATTTCCTCTGCTTTCACTCATTCTGTGCCCCTCTCTCCTCATATCTGCCTTATTCACAGCTCCCCGTGCCCCTTTCTGTCTCCCTAATCTGCTTTTTGCTTTATCTTTATTTCTCTGAGCCAGTCTCTCCCTCCACTGTCTCCTTGGCCTCACCGTCCCTCTGTCTATTCAAATTCATCAGCTATTCGAATGTGTGTGGTTTGTATTCATAAATAGACCTTTGTAGAGCTTTCATTGCTAAGCATCACTGCAAGCAAAGAGTCTGCTTGACTAGAAAGACTCGTACTGAAGTGTCGAGAGTTTTGCAGAGGAGCGTATGGCTGATAGTTGCAGACTTTAGGCAGTATGTCCTGGTTGCAGTGCTGGCTGCAACCTCACTGAGAGGCTGGAGGGAGAGTGTGTGACGTGTCGGTGGCGCACATGCTTTTCTTCAGTTATTTATTTTCTCCAATTCTGGCTGGTACCAGCTGAGGCTATTTGAGGCACAAGTGGTGTGTGTGTGTGTGTGTGTGTGTGTGTGTGTGTGTGTGTGTGTGTGTGTGTGTGTGTGTGTGTGTGTGTCTAGTGCTAATGATTCACAGTCGTGTTCGTTCTGTTGGTCATCTGGAGGGTTTGGACACTGAGCACACTCTTCTGGTTTGTTTTTACTCACTCTTCCATCCCTCCTACTATTCACCTCTCTTTGGCACTTTCATTCATCTACCTAACCTCCCTCCCTCCCTCCTCCTCATCCTCTATCTGACTCAATCCAGCCTTCACAACAAACCGAATTACACATGATCCCACCTGGCACTTCCCCTGTGGCTTCAGCAGTGGCTTTGACCTTGTTCTTATTTGACCAGCAACACCAGTCAGACCCTGAACAGGCAGGTAAGCAGGCAGGGATTATTGTTGTGACCGCTTTCCCCTTCAGCCAATAACAGGTATTTAAATTCAGCCCAGGTGAGTCAGCAGAGGGAATCAGAATATGAAGAAAGGAGGATTAGTGTGAAATGTCAGCTGTGTGACGGCAGATGCCTGAGCACTGTGCCAGAATTTGTTTATTTTCCCCTTCCACCACTCTTCCCCACACTAGCAGATTATTACTTTCACCCACCTACAGCAGCCTGTCCAATCCCCTTTGGCAGGACTCACGGCCTTGGTAGCAAGTGAAAGCTGATTTAGACATCGGCCCACATCCCAACAATCAAGTCAGGACTGGGCAGCTCACATTTCCAAGGAATATATGGAAATATATGAGCAGCATGTTTTCAAATTTCAGAACATTGCTTAGTCACAAGATAAGCAGAGGCCACAAAAGTCCATAGTCTGCACTGACCGGAGAAACGAGTACAGAAAACAGAGTTCAGCTGTTCAATTATGACCCAAAATAACCAAGACAAACACGTGCTAAGTGAAGACCGGCGCTGCTCTTGCCATCTGTCTCTCACTCTTGTTTGTTTCAAGAGAAGAGGTCAGGAGGGGTGAAAATATTCTTTTGGTGCTGGTATTTATCTTTCCTCCCAGAAATGAGCTCTCCATAACGACTGGATGTGAAAGGCTCTGCCTCACTGTGCTGCAGGGATGTGTGCCTTCAGGCATGTGTGCCTTAATGTATCATTCATTTTCTTTTTTTGTTTAGTGTTTGTTTATAGGGCAGGTGTTGAACCTCCAGTATCTCATATGGCTGAGATGTTTACTTCTCTTCAGACATCTTATTATTTGAAAGGAAGCTGAAGAATTGATAAATGCAACAAATTCTCTTGGTTTTCCCTCCTCTCATGATCTCTGTGAAGGAGGTGATGTGACTGTTTCAGTTTGTTTCTGTTTGCAGGATTGCTCAGATTTTAACAGAAGTGAGGCTTGGCCAAGCTTAGAAGTGATTTATTAACTTTTGGAGTCGATCCTCATCTGGATCCTTTTTTTTTTTTTTCTTTTTTACAAATTCACTCCATATCTTCAGAAATACATATCAGAGTCAAAGAAAAAACAAACCAAACAAACTTGAGTGTCATTGTCTTGATATTTTCACAAACTAATCCAGATCCAGATATCTTTCTCTATCCAGTGACTGAATTCCTGTGGAGGGAATTTTTAGCCTGTGAGCATGCAGTCTCAGGCATCTCTAGTCGTAAGTGTTAAAAACCACATAGTACAACCACAATCTTCATGCTTGTAGCCTCTCCAAGTGTTGGATGAGATTGAGTGTGACTGGTAGCAGAAGGTCAGGATGGATGCTGTGTTGACATGGTAACGTGTGAATGATGTGGTGGGATAAGGTCTAAATTGGTTCTTTGTTGGGGGCGCAGCTGTCACCTGAAGGGAGGTTCCCCCTATGGATCCCAGCAGGGCTTCTCTTAATGAGGAGCAGAGTGACTGAGACACAGATGCCGCCCGTGATGCTGCGTTTTGTTAGTGGACTGTGTATGTGCTTTTTTTTTTTTTTTTTTTTTTAAAGTGTCTCTAAATTTCTGACTGCTTTTTTGCAAAGGCACAGCTAGCTGAAGCAGGATCTAAACAACCATACTGGGATTTGCTGAGTGATATACCCCCCACCCCCCAACATTCCTCATTGAATTGCTGGGAGTAGTGGGATTATTGGATCTCGCCAGACACGCCCCGGGCATGTGTGCGTCTGTATGCGTGTGACCATGTGTGCTCCCTGAACCTGATCCCCCTGCACCACCAGCTGTTGTGTGTACTTGGATGTGGAGTGTTACAATAACCAATTGCAGTGAGGTCTTTATTCAGCAGTGCTGCTCCATTCTGATAGGTTTATATCTATATACTATATATACATGTACATATCATGGTCTGCAGAACTTTAGGTCACCTTTAGAGAGGCAAGAAATGAAAGGAATTATTTGGAGGATAAATGGAGGGGGAGGGCTGAATAGGGTGTGTTTGGACAAGCGTGTCTCTGGAGCCCTGTAGAGGGATTAAAGGATCAGCCTTTGATAATTTCTCCCTCTCTTTCTCCCTTTCTAGCTCTCTCTTTCTTTATTTTACTCACTCTGCTAAATAAGTGCATTGTGTGCTTCTGTGAAGCAGGATTGACTTCGTGCGAACACTTTGTCAGTTTGTCCTTTTACTTAGTCACGATCTCTTTCGGAAAGTCCTGTAAATAAATGCCTGTGGAAATGAAACCTGCAGCCCTTCTCTATCAGACACGGCCATTATTCATGGGATTCTACACCCACAGAGATCTTCCATTAGAGATTAATGGAAAAGAGCAAGAGGTCCATTTCCTGTTCTTGGTGTCCGATATATAGATGAATAAATGCAGTCAAGATTCCTATCATTAGGAAAGAGATTTATAAAAAAAAAAAATAAAAGTTTAAAAGCATCAGATATGTGGTAATTTTTCAGATGTTACAGTGTGTGACATGCTTGGGTCTTCGTGTGGGTGGTTCTGTTCCAGTCAGCCATATCCACCCACGGCAGCCCACGTCAGAAGCCCAGCTCTGAGAGTCGTTTGTGAGGTGGAATTACAGTGTCGGCCTTTGCTCGTACAGCTCGTTTGTCTCTGCTTTGGAAGGGACGGATTTATTGGATACCTGAGAGAGCATTCTCTCCTTCCCCTGCACTCTCAGCAGCCTGCTTAGAGACAGGCTTGCATTATAGATGAGCTTCTGGCAGGCGCCACACTCTCACAACACTCATGTTACCTGCCCAGCAGATACATGGATATAGTACATGCATTTGCCTAAAACTTGCAAAAAGCATGGACCAGAAGCTTGGAATAAAAAGTGTGATTAAAAGTAATAACTTTTAATCACACTTTTTCTGCTGCAGATAACTTATCTGCAGCAGAGTAATCAGAGCTTGATTGTACTTTGACCTGTGCCAAGTGGAAAAGCTGTACGTTTGTGCTGCAGAGAGCAACATAAACCAAGCTGGTTTCAATTGGACTATATGACTGTCCTGTCTTTCCTTCCGGAAACTTCCACGTAACAGAGAGCCAGCGCACTGCTCTGCCTCTCTGTCTCCTCCCTCCCGGACTTTGATCTTTTTTGACTGTGCACGCTGTGCAGCTTCTTACTGTGTCCTTTTCTCTCTCTGTCTCCCACACCCTCTGTTTTCTACAGCTCACTCAGGCATGATTGGATTTTTGTCCTTGTGGATTTAAAAGCTCAAGTGTCATTTACACAGTGATTGATTCACTTTTTTCCCCCTTTGGGTAAATGAACACAGTCAGACTTTGGATAAAAGGCCATCTGTTTGTCTGAAAACACACTTGCAACAAATTAAAGCCTCGGCCTGGTGGATTTGAACAGTTTTGACTTTGGCAACTCCTGGTGGCAGTGTTGGAAAAATACACTGTGCACATCTCACATATACAGCACACATCTGGTCCAGATATACTGACCTGCCACAGTAATTTGATGTCAGATGTTATAATCAAGCAAAACGCCACATACGAGTTGACTACAAACTGTCATCAGTGTAGGTAGACTTACAGGAAAAGGTGTTGTACAGTTCATCACTTTTTCTGCTTTTTATATGCAGCAAAGCATATATAATTTAAAATGTAGAGGCGACAAGTAATAGTCAAACAAAAAGAGATCATCTTTAGCCAAAAATATTTCAAGATAAGATTGGAAATATTCTGTGTTTGTCCTATTAGTTTGTATTAAAGAAAACTACAACCAACAGTTCTTTTTTTGTACTCCTTTTTTAATGCTGCATAACAGAACTTTATTTTTATCACTATTTTATTATATTTTATCCTGCTGAAATAATTTGACCCCTGAACATTTACGAAAAACAGTTTTTGCACAAAATACACGCCCAATGATATTATTTATATGGTTGCCATTAAGAAACTCTAAGAAGGGGCATGACAGTGCCCACATCAAGATACATTGCATACAGGCTTTGAGTTCGGCACCAGGTCGCGGCCTATTATCGCCACTTGTGGCTATATTCATTTTTGATTCTCTTGCACAAAAATTTGTCAGCATTTACTTTTTTTTTTTTTTTGTCACGCTGTGAAATTGCTGCTAATCTTTAACTATGCCTGATGTTATCAGGCATAAAGTGCTTGAGCATGAATCTTTGTACTTAACCTTTGGATCAGTATGATTATTCATACTGCATGACAAAATCCTCTCCACATAAGGTCCACCTGCTAGATATAAATGAGGTTTCAGCTTTATCACCTGGTTAGTGTAATTAAAGTTTCAAACTTCAACCCTTGGGTTATATGAGCCAGTTTTATTTAACACAGCACAGGCTGATGTTTTTTTTTTTTTTCCCCCATCAATCCATCTTCCACTTATCCAATTCAGGGTCGCAGGGGGGCTGGAGCCTATCCCGGCTGTCACAGAGCGAGAGGCAGGGTACACCCCGGACAGGTCGCTAGTCTGTCGTAGGGCTAACACATAGACAGACAACCATGCACACATACAGGCAATTTAGAATAACCAGTTAACTTAATCCCATGCATGTCTTTGGACTGTGGGAGGAAGCCAGGGTACCTGGAAAGAATCTACGCAGACACTGGGAGAACATGCAGACTTCACACAGGACCTTTGAACCCAGGATCTTCTTGCTGTGAGGCACCACGGTGCTGCCCTGAATCTTTTTTGTTTTTAGAAATTGATGTTTTTGCATCAGGCTTTTGTGAGAAGTTGATACAGTACAGTTTGGGCAACATAATACTGTACAGTTTAAGATGATGTCTATTTACCACCGTTGGAAGTTTTTGTGCAAAATGTGTGGATGTAATAAACAATTTCTCAGTGTGATTTGGTATTTTATTTCCTAGATTATTCAAGAATGGCAACTTGTGTCTGGTTATTACATCAGTACTTTGAAATGGCCGCTGTGGCTCAGGAGGTAAAGCGGGTCGTCTACCAGTGGGTAGGTCAGTGGTTTGATGCCCAGCTCATCTAGTTTGCATGTTGAAGCATCCTTGAGTAAGTTACTGCATCCTGAGTTGAACCTGATGCATGTGAGTGAATCTGAATTTTTAAAAGTGCTTAGGCATACAAAAAGCACTTGTATAAATATGTGTGTGAATGGGTGAATGAGGCTTATAGTAAGAATGCGCTTTGAGTGCTCAAATAGAGTAGAAAAGCGCTATATAAGTACTAGTCCATTTGTATGATAATGACAAATTAGAAGTACATACAGAAGATTTGCCTCTTCCTAGTGTGTTTAGTCCCTTCCTGACTCACCAATGCATTAAGGTGTTAAAGATCTCCTCCTGTTGATTCTGTAGAAACATATCTGTTTCTGATGCCTCATGTGTGCAGCTGCCTTAACCTTTGTTGGCTTTAGGAAGCAGTGAGAATGGGCTGTTTGTGCCAGATGTCTTGCTCTCAGCGGTCCTAATACACAGCAAGATCTTTAATCCCCTCTATACTGTTACTGCTTCAGAGAGATAATAGAAAATCCTCGGTCGGTGTGTGTGATTGGTTCGGTCTGACTGTTTCCCATACGTTTCCCAGAAATGAATTCATTGTATTAATTCTACAGTGTTGTTTATTCAGCAGCTTTGTCTCTTATGCACTGAATTAATGCCTCTCCGATGTTTTAAATATTCTTCATTTTGCAGTGTTTGCCCTCCATAGCTAAAAATAATCATTAATGGAAGCTTTCCCAATCCCAGCAGATCTACAGTAAGAGAGGACATGAGAGGACTGCGTGTCTCTTAGAAAGTAATAGGGTTCTTTCATGCAGACAGCTTTTAATTATTTTTTTATTTAAGGTGACTACAGTTTCGTAAATGTATTTAACTGCATTTCTTTTCTGTGTAGTTTACAATTTAATTAATACTTTCTTTTTCTGTGTCTGTCTTCAGGTGATTTTCAGCATTTAGACAAACCAGTGTGTTAGGACACGTCCCACTCATCGTCGCTGGCAGCCTATGCACATGCACGACACCATGGGCAGCTCCCCCGAGGTGCTCTCTTGGACTTCTTGTCCTAGTCTGCTGGTGGGCAAGCTGAAGGAGGAGCTCAAACTCACTGTGGTTGGGGACGCCATGAAGAAATCCAATTCCCCTAACTCCCAATCGCAGCCTCCTCAGGCCCCTCTCTCTAACTTACCTCCTCAGATTATCACAGACCTCGCTCCACCGACGCACCTGCCGGTTCCCCTGCAGACGCTGCAGACTCCTGGCCAGGATGAAGAGTCCATGTTGGGGGGTATTAGTCCACCAAACACAGCCCTGAGTGTGGACTCAACTCGGAGTGAAGGCGGACACTTTGACAACAGCGTGCTCCAGTTGCAGGAGCAGGACCAGGAGGAAGCTGGGTCTCCGGCATCCCATGAGCATGGTGGATGTGGCAGTGGCATGGATGAACAGATGGGAGAAGGGGACTGTCCAATGGACCACAATGGAGAGGGGAAGCCGAATCTGCCGCACCACCCTGATGACATCAAGCTGCACTTCCAAAGAGCAGCACCTGGGTCGGGGGGCTTCTTAGAGGGGCTGTTTGGCTGCCTGCGGCCCGTGTGGAACATTATAGGGAAGACGTACTCAACCGAATACAAGCTACAACAGCAAGGTTAGCTCTGGGGTTTCATCTTTCTGTTTGGCATTAGTTTAACAAACTAAATGCTCTTTGTTTAATTCAGATGTCCCCGTCCCTGTGAGACTTCTGAGAAGCAAACAAAAGATTCCCTCTTGTTTCTCCTAATGTATTCCGAGACTGTAATTCAATAGCCCTTCCTAGCATCACCGCTTTGCTGTTGTGAGTGAAGTTGCACAGCTGTCAGCTTGAATTGGGGTCATGGTAAAGGTAGGCTCACCTTGCTACAGGGCTGCCTGTGCAGGCTGGATGAGAGCTAAAGGATACAAGACAAGGTCAGACAGAACTGGGCTGGATCTCGTGGTTGGTTAGCCATGATCTGGGCTAGAGGTTTTAGCAACAGAAGCTCTGTTGCTAAAACCTCTAGCCCAGATTAAACAGCACGAGTCAGTGTTTGAACATCTAAGACATTTATAGGGGCTTTAGGTTTATTTATATGCATACTGCTAAGCCCTACAATAATGGTCCTTTGCTGTGTGCTTTTGTTGTTTCGTTACATATATTCAGGTAAACAAGTTTTTGGACATTCACACAGTTTTAGGGGTTTTTTTTGTTTGTTTGTTTGTTTGTACATCTGTAAACCACAATGGATTTGGATTGACACAATCAAGATGTGATTGAAGTGCAGATTTTCAGCTTTAATTTAAGGTTTAAGAAAAATATTGTAAGACAGAATACACGTGTCTGCCTCCCACATTAACACACACGTGTATTCTGTCTTATTCTGTGGAAAGAATAGAGGTAGTGATGGTGGAGGAGTTTAAATACCTGGGGTCAACCATCCAAAGTGACAGACAGTGCACAAAAGAGGTGAAAGTTCAGGCACAGTGGAGTGGGTGGACATGAGTGATTTGGGGTGATTTGTGACAAAAGGATAGCAGCAAGAGTGAAAGGGAAGGTTTATGTATGGTTTGGGGATGGCGGTTCTGACAAAAAGACAGGAGACCGAGCTGGATGTGGCAGAGTTGAAGATGTTCAGATTTTTATTGGGAGTGACCAGGATGGACAGGTTTAGAAATTTGTACATGAGAGGGACTGCTAAGGCGAGAAGTTTAGAGAGGCAAGGCTGAGATGGTTTGGATGTGTACAGAGGTGATAGTGGGCATGCTGGTCAAAGGATGTTGAATATGGAGCTGCCAGGCAGGGGGGAAAGAGGAAGACCACAGAGAAGATTCATGGATGTTGTGAAGGATATGCAAAGGGTTGTGTGACACAGGAGAATACTAGGGATAGTGTAAAGTGGAAGTATGATCAGCTAAGAAGAATATTGCATTAACCATTTTGTACCAAAAGTAATTGGGCCACCTTCAGTTGGTGCTTGATTGTCAGGCACTTGAAATAGTGTTGTAAAATACCAAGAAAACAGGCCATTCCTGTCCATGGAACTGCTTATCACTCAGATGTCCTTTAAGCTACTAATAATGGTAATGCGTGAATTATACAGCATATATTTAGATTTATTGTAACTTATGCCATGTAACTCACCTTCAGGCTATAGGTTTATAAATCTTTCTTCTAAAGAGCAACAAAAACAGTGCTAAAGCACCAATTATTCCATTATATACACTTCGCAAAGTAACAGGATGCTGTGGTCATTCTGACCAAATGTAATTAACCTGTTTTCAGACATGTGGGAGGTTCCTTTTGAGGAGATTTCAGAGCTCCAGTGGCTTGGCAGTGGTGCACAGGGCGCCGTCTTCTTGGGCAAGTTTCGCTCTGAGGAGGTGGCCATCAAGAAGGTGCGAGAGCAGAAGGAGACGGACATTAAACACCTGCGAAAGCTCAAGCATCCCAATATCATCAGCTTCAAGTAAGTTAACGGAATAATTGCTTTTATGTGTGTCATGTTTGTTTCATCTTGTGGAGCTCTGGGTTTGTCTATTAGTCTAAACAAATATTTCCTGTCTTATGTCTGTCCCAGGGGTGTGTGCACCCAGGCACCATGTTACTGCATTATCATGGAGTACTGTGCCCAAGGTCAGCTGTATGAGGTGTTAAGGGCAGGGAGGAAAGTGACACCAAGGCTGCTGGTGGACTGGGCCACAGGTATCGCCAGCGGCATGAACTACTTACATCTGCACAAGATCATCCACAGAGACCTCAAGTCTCCCAAGTGAGTTTCAAATTGTGCTTTTGGGCAGAGAGATTAACTTTCTTTAGTTTTATTATATATACAACACACACACACACACTGAAGGGGGAGCATCTTTTACAGTTATGTTGAGAAAAATGCAGAAGTAGAGCTAAATCAAAATTATTTACTCCAGTGTATGTAGAGTTTTCCTGGTGCATCATGGGTACTGTGTTCATGCAACTTGATTTCTGCAGCAGCAACAACAATTCATCCTTTGTGCTCTGGATAGTCTGACATTAACACAAATGCCATTCTCAGATTTACCAAAAGCTACTCGTCTTCATGTAAGAGTTTGACAGAGTGTTCTGTCTCGTCCTCACTGCACACTGTAGCCTTGCATCTCTAATCAATATCATTGTGCTGCAGCAGTGCCACACACTGTATTAGTCAGCAGAATGTTAGCAGGCTGAATGTGCTGGAAAGGTCAGACTCATTTGGCTAATGGGGTGATTCAGATGCTTCTCTATCAGCTGAGTTGTTTTGGCTTAAAAATGGATTCTAAGTGCTACAGAAAGAAAAGCTCATACCCCTTAAAAACTTGTGCATTATCATCATCATCAGCCTGAATTGCTTAACCCTGGGCCAGCTCATACTGCCTGTTCTTTTTTTTTTTTCTCCCTTTTTCCTTTTTTTAAAGTCCTCTTAACCAGACAGACTGACCTTGCTAAGACATCTTTGTTTTCCCATTGTGTGTCTTTCAGTGTTTTGGTAACCCACAACGACACTGTGAAAATCTCCGACTTTGGCACATCCAAAGAGCTCAGTGACAAAAGTACAAAGATGTCATTTGCGGGGACAGTGGCCTGGATGGCCCCAGAAGTGATAAGAAATGAGCCCGTGTCTGAAAAAGTAGACATCTGGTGCGTAATATGGAGCAATGTTTAGTTTTTCTACATCATAGATAAAAACTGGATATTTTAAGAGTCATCTTGTGATGTTTCTGCGATGAAACCTGTCTATCTTTACTTGGGTGTTGCAGGTCATTTGGAGTTGTGTTATGGGAACTGCTGACTGGAGAGATTCCCTACAAAGATGTGGACTCCTCTGCCATTATTTGGGGCGTTGGCAGCAACAGTCTTCACCTACCTGTCCCCTCCACGTGCCCAGATGGGTTTAAAATCCTCATGAAACAGACATGGTGAGCAAAAAACATCTTTTCCACTGCACCTTTTAAAATATGATTGTCAAAGAGGTGCAGTGTGAGATAGATCCTAAAAATGAACCGCTAGAAAATAAAACATGCTCAGTACGCCTTCCTGATTTTCAAAACTCTAGGCAGGGAAAGCCCAGGAATAGGCCTTCGTTTCGTCAGATCCTCCTGCATCTTGACATCGCCTCTGCTGATGTTCTAGGAGCTCCTCAGGAGACCTACTTCAAGTCTCAGGTCTGGACCAACACTGAGAAATGCAAGCCAAACTGTAGATATTTATGTTTAGATAATGTTTTCTCAGTGCACAATGAATGCTCTGGCTGCGTGTTGACTCTGTACATCCATATTACAGGCAGAATGGAGGGAGGAGGTGAAGAAGCATTTTGAGAAGATCAAAAGTGAGGGCACCTGCATTCACAGGCTGGACGAGGAGCTGATCCGACGCAGGAGGGATGAACTCAGGTGTGTTGAAAAAAAGTGCAAACATGTTACTTGTTAATGGAAGACATGGTGCTAATTTGTAAATAAAGCAGAAGTTGTTGGGGGTGAACATTTTGCTGCATTTTGTGCACCTTCTCAGGCATGCGCTGGACATCCGGGAGCACTATGAGAGGAAACTGGAGAGAGCCAACAATCTCTACATGGAGCTCAGTGCCATCATGCTGCAGCTGGAGGTCCGAGAAAAGGAACTGATGAAGTATGTAGATAAACATCCCTTTACTAGTATCCTACTGCCATTATGCCAGTATTTCCTCCTTCTCAGTATTTCCAGTAACAAACTATAATGCAGCTGAAAGCATGTTCTGCTAGTTGGAGTCACAAAAATGGCCTGAATGACATCCTAAATATTTTTAGACTTTACCTTTCAGTTTCTACATTTTGGACTCATGCATGACCTAAATAAATAAGTCAGTGCGTTTCTTGAATTATTGTCAAAAAGGCACAGGTTAAGTGCATGTATATACCATCTCCCACTGGTTTGAATAATGATTCTGCAGAGTCAGTGTGATTGCTCTTCGTCAGACGTCATTGCTTTATGATCTGACATAAATCGAATTCTGTGTATCACCATAGGAGAGAGCAGGCAGTGGAGAAGAAATATCCCGGAACATACAAGCGCCACTTAGTCCGACCGATTGTTAGAGCCAACGCTGTGGAGAAGCTCATCAAGAAGAAAGGAAGCATTTCCCACAAACCTGGAATGCCTCCCACCAAAAGGTCTGAACTTTATTTTAACTGAGCAGCTAATTTTTAAACTTATTGTTTCTATCAAATGTTATACATACAATACAATGAAATTCACATTTTCCAGGCCAGACTTGCTTCGTTCTGATGGCATCCCCAGCGTAGACCCTCTCCCGTCCCCCTCACTGTCTGCAAGCCCAAAGGTCTCCACACCTCCTGGCAAAGCCCGTTATCGAAGCAAGCCTCGTCACCGCCGCGCCAACAGCAAAGGAAGCCACAACGAGTTCTCCGCTGTGCTGAAGCCTGTTGCTGGGGCACCAGAAGACACCCAGTCTCTCCAGGAGCAACCAATCCACCATCATCATCACCACCACCACCACCACCCACCTCCACAAATGGAGGGGAACTTTCTCCCCTTGAAAGGCCGTGAAGAGGCCGTCGTCAACTGTGCCAACAACCTGCGATATTTTGGCCCTGCTGCCGCTCTCCGTAGCCCTCAAACTGACCACATGCAGCGCCGCGTTTCTGGCTCCAGTCCTGACCTCATTTCCACTGCTGTAGATGCAGATACGCGACAGCGGACTTCATCCACCAGCTCCAACCCTGTATCAGGCGCTGGTGCTGGTACTTTATGTCCCTGCTGCCAGGCTCATCCCTTCCCTGGCTGCCTACACTGTCAGGAGACCCCTCCCACATCAAGCCACCCAGAGCTGTCACACTACTCGCTGCTCAACACCCAAGAGGGCACCCAGTCTTCTCTGGGGGCACACAACAAAGACGCAGTCTTGGATGGAGAGAACTCAAAGAAGACAGAGCCACAGGAACAGGATGCATCCCAGCACGCACACACACTGCCCTCTGCACTGCCCCGCACTCTCAGACCACTCAGGAAGGTGAGCAGAGCTGGTGGCTTTATACCCATGAATATGTGGCATGTGCTTGTGTGGGATTAAAAGCTGTAACTGCTTCTCTTTCAGGGTGGTGATGAGTCATCTGAAGAAGAGGAGGGAGAGGTGGATAGTGAAGTGGAGTTTCCAAGGAGACAGAGGTGAAATACAGATGGTCATTTAGTTTGCAGATGGGCTTTTATTGTGATGCAACAAAAGAAAATGATCTTTACCACATCAAGTAGCAACCATTTTCAAAAGAGACTGCTGATTGAAGTCAGCTTTTTATTTTTTTCCTGTCTCCCTCACAGACCTCATCGCTGTATGAGCAGTTTCCAGTCCTACTCCACTTTCAGTTCAGAGAATCTGTCAGTGTCTGATGGAGAGGAAGGAAACACCAGTGACCACTCGCACAGCGGACCCCTGGACAGGCTGAGCGCCAGTCAGGAGGAGCACCTGGACGAGCTGCTGTCGCACACTCCGGACATCCCCATCGACATCTCCACCCAGTCAGACGGCCTCTCTGACAAGGAATGTGCTGTCCGCAGGGTGAAGACACAGATCTCGCTGGGAAAACTGTGCTCTGATGAACACAGCTACGAGGTCAGTTTGCATGAATCTCTATGCAGATGTGGCTCAAGTGGTGGCAAGTTCCACTGCTTTAGTCCAGACAGTTTATTTTAAAAAGGCATACGTGATTCCAGACCATGTGTTCTTCTAACTGTGATGGTGTCCTAACCTTTCCTCCACCACCACCATGAGCGGCTATTTAATCGAAGTGGGTTTAGCAAGTAGATATGAGCTTTTAGCTGGAAGCACTGCTGTGCCTAAATAAAGGCTCTCAGATGCTTTAGACCATTGGTATTCTACATATAGACTGAAATAACATGCCAGTATGCACATCATACAAAAAGGGAAGCCTTTGCTCTATCACTACAGATAAACACACTATATTTGTATGTAGGGCACTAGAACATTTCCCTTTGATGTTTAATTTATTTGATTAAAGGAGACAGAATGTGCTCATTTCTCACTCTGTATTTTTATCTTTGAACTCTGCCAGAGTAGCTTTGAGTGATTCGCAGTTTAAAAAAAAAAAAGCTGTTGGTGCATCTCCTCAGTTCATCCTCTGTGTGAAACAAGTGGTTTTGGCTGCTCCCCCTTTAAGGTAATATTCTTCTGATTGGCTTTGACTTCATACAGGACCAGGAGAAGAAACATTTGTTTAAAACAGTGTTTAGAGCAGTCTGAAGCCTCAGTTTTTAAGGCACAGGGGTTATTTGAGCATAATGAGTCCATACTGACCTTATTCGAAACTTTGGTCATGTCTAATGTGAGTGTCCACCACTGTGACAGTATACGCTCACTGACCACTTCATTAGGTACACCTTGCAAGAACCAGGTTGGGGCCCCCTTTTACCTTCAAAATTGCCTTAATTCCTCGTGGCACAGATTCAACAAAATTCTGGAAACATTCCTCAGATTTACACCATCACCAGCAGCCTGAACCATTGATACAAGGGAGGATGGATCCACGCTTTCATGTTGTTTACTCTAAGCTCTGATCCTACAATATGAATGTGGCAGCAGAAATTGAGACTCATCAGACTAGGCAAAGTTTTTCCAGTCTTCTATTGTCCAATTCTGGTGAGCCCATGTGAATTGATAGCCTGTGTGGTCTTCTGCTGCTGTAGCCTATCTGCTTCAAGGTTAGACATGTTGTGCATTCAGAGATGCTCTTCTGCGTACCTTAGCTGTAATGAGTGGTTAGTTGAGTTGCTTTGTCCTTCCTATCAGCTCGAAGCAGTCTAGCCATTCTCCTTTGACCTCTGGCATCAACAAGGGATTTTCAGCAGGAAAACTGCCACTCACTGGATATTTTCTCTTTTTACAACCATCTCTGTAAACTCTAGAGATGGTTTTATGGGAAAATCCCCATAGATGAGCAACTTCTGAAATAAGACCATCCCATCTAACACTAGCAGTCATGCTACATTTAGAGTCACTTAAATCACCTTTCTTCCCCATATTGATGCTTGGTTTGAACTTCAATAGGTCGTCTTGACACTGTCTACATGCCTATTGAGTTGCTGCCATGTGATTGGCAAGTGTACCTAATAAAGTGACCAGAGATTGTATATGTATGGCAGAAAATGAGGAGATGCGTACTAGGTCCACTCTAATATACATATGGTTCATAACAAAGCCATTATTTATTCTGGGTTATAGGAAACAATAATATATGTTTATTTTATTTACTGCATCACACAGAATTAAAAAAAATGCACATACAGATAAACAGCATCTTTGAGTCAATAAGACATGGTAAATCATCCCTGATGCTGGGTCTTTCTTAATGTTCCTCTGTTTTTTTTTTTCTTCCGATTTTTCTCTCAGAATCCACTTCAGTTTGGGGATTCAGACTGTGATTCGTCAGAAGCGGAGTGCTCCGATGCCACTATTAGAAACAACAAAGTCGGGGCTCCTTCCTCGTGGTGAAACCTGCCCAAGGGCTCAGCGCCGTTCCTGCCTGGAGGCCATCACGTCCCTCTCTGCTCTGCAGAAAATTCAGCAATAAGAGGACAAACATTGTAAACAAAGCTCCCTATAGCAATGTCCCATGTAATCTCCCCCCACATGACCACCTCCTTTTCCCCTACCTCCTTAAACCCACCCCAATTCCCGTTCATCTAGCACAGCATTCAGGCAACCCATTGCAGGGATTCCCTTTTGAATGGTAATGTACAGTAAATAGTTTAACATTCATAATTTATTTTTGTCTGAATTTTGAAGGAAAATTCAGGAACTATGTAATTTTTCTGATCTGCCCAGAGGAAAAAAGACATTTTGAGCCCAAGCATGGGTTTACTATGTGATGGAGGGAGACCAGGACTGGATGAAAGTGTAGATGATGATGATGACGATGATGATGAGGATTTATCCATCTGAGATTGACAGCTATCAGTGGGGAGATGCATAACTGCAATAGTTGGCCTCTCAGGTGACTGACAGAAAATAAGCATCACTGCAAGTCATTATCTTGCTGCAGTTGCTTTCAACATCTCACTGTTGTGGACAGAAATCTCCAAACAGCTGCAGCCTGACCAACCTGCTTTATCATGAGTTTACAGTATCAAATCCCAGTACCCCAGCTCCTTCGCTTCCACCCCACCCCCACCCCCCACCCCCACCCCCCCACTGTGACTAACGTGGGGAACCAGGAGCTCATGGAAAACATTGTGAACACCAGCATGAACAACCTGCCTCGCAACTGGATTTTCTCCCTCCCTGAAACCACCGGATGTGTCTGTTCATCGGGACCCCCCCACCCTCCACGTAGCTGTCGAAGCATGCTTATGCAGCTCGCAAAATACAAGCGCTGCCCCAAGACTGCACGAAGTGGACAGAGCATCAGAGATAACGACGCGGCCGACAGCTAAGGGGGAAAAAAAATTCAAGAGACTCTTCCTCTCTGACTCTGCTCGTCCTTCTCTTAAAGACATGCCATCGTCATCAGCAATCAGATGTCACAGGCAGAGTTACTGAGGGAGTTGTCTGTGTGTGAGTGAGTGAATGAGTGTGTATGTGCGTGACAAGATAAAGCCCTTTCCATTAGACATTACAGTTTCAAGTCTCATCTCAGGATTGTTCAAGGACTGTGAAACTGGACCGGACCAATTATATGAAGTAATGTTTTTGTTTTTTTGAATGGCACATATTACGGACCATGCAGGAATATTTGAAAAGGTCTTACAGGTAGCCTTGATGTTCAACCTTTTATTGCTGTAACAGACTTTAATGTGATGTGGAGAAAAAGCAATCCAGGTGCAGTATCCCATTTCTTGAAATCTCAAGCTTTGGCATTGTTCCACAGACCATTTTCTAGCAGGGTGGATTATACCAATGTCCAAAACGATGATTATAACAGCAATAACAGTTCAGCACACGTGAGAAAGAAGTTGCTTGTTCAGGATCTGGGATGTCTAGCTGGCTAGACACAAGCACAGCGACTGGTAGCTGGAGGAGAGCTACTTATAGAGGCGAATTTTTTTTTTTTTTTTAAAGTCCAGAGTGGGATTTTTAAATTTTCTTTACAGCACTTAAAATTGGAGCTGAAATTGGCTCTGATCCAGAGAAACTTTTAAATAAAAGTATGAGGGTTTTCTTAGCATACTTCTTTATATAGTCCCAAAGAGTTGCTTGATTAATCGCTTTTCACAAAACATATGTAAATATAGGTTTCTTTGATCACATGTATCAACCTAAGGAGCAGATGGACTAAAATAAGAATTCTTTTTTTTTTTTTTTAATTACTGTTAGAGAAATGTAGCTCTATGACTGTGAGTTTCCATGTTTTTCTGTAGGGTCATATTCTGCTTAACTAATGTCCTCCACTTTTTTTTTGTGTTTCAAACACCAGCACATTTGCCTACCTAAATCCATGTATATTTATTTATGATCCAAGGCTAGAAAAACAAAAACTAAATGGTACATTTCTTCTTAATGACTTGCGATACTTAGTGCATGTTGCAAAGTGTAGTCAGGAGTTGGAAAAAATATATCAAAAGTTCAGTTTTCAAGGGCTCAAATTTACATCCATCCATATATCCATTTTCTTCCACTTATCCAATTCAGGGTCGTGTGGGGCGCTAGAGCTTATCCCAACTGTCACAGGGCAAAAGGCAGGGTACACCCCGGACAGGTCAGCATTTCAGCAGTCTGTCCCAGGGTTAAGACATAGATTCACGCTCACGTTCACACCTATGGCCAATTTAGAGGTTTTATATATATATATATCAAACTTAAGGGTTTTTATTTATTTTTTTGCTACTTTTAGCACATACCACAGTTGGTTTCAAAATATTTGTGTAATGGTGAGATGTTTAACACGTCACTTATTTTGAAAGACTTCCAATTCGCTCAAATATGCAGGCCTGCTTTTTGAACTCTGCATTTTTTTTTTTTAACAAAAAAAAAAGTATGAGAAAAAGCCTTCAAGGAAAATGCTTTCTTTATTAACAAAAACTGAAAAAGTGGTCCACTCCTCGCAGTTGTGACAGTCCACACTCAGTAAGATAAGATGGTGATGCACTCCTTGTGTTTGTTGATGTTTAAGACCAGCCGTACCCATAAAAACTCCCATAGAAATGCATAAAAATCTCATTATTACAGAGCTACATTTCTCAGTATTTTTCTCCTGAACATTCGTCAGTTACAACAGCAGGTTTCATGTTTCATCTAACAGGAACAGTTTAATCTAGAATTTAACTTTCTCAACATAGCTGTTAAAATGCCCCATTTTTGTGACCATGTCTTTGCTGCTTTGATGCTCAGGTTTTGTTGCCAAGTGCAAGCAAGAACAATATATGGGCGTCCACTAGATGGTGACATATTTATTTTGGCTTGAGTTATGTAAATGCCCTGGTTCCATCATCTTTTTCTGGTCAAGATAATTTATCTGATGTTCCCTGTGATTATCTAGAGCAATATTACTTTTTTTCCTCCCCTCTGGTTGTCCGTGAAAAGGGATACTGCATCTGTGAGAGAGCTCTGTTTTTTTTTTTGTTTGTTTGTTTGTTTTTTTGTTCTTTTTGTTTTGTTTTGTTTGTAATAAGCTCCATTTGTCATCATCCTCACTGATCTGATCTTGAAGTTGAAAAACAGTCAGCCAGGGTTGAGTTTTGCGATAATGATGTCAAGCCGTCGCTTCAGGCGTGTGCAGACGGCTGAGATTCTGCGTAAAGGAACATAAGCCAGAGACGAGGCCATGGAGCATCAGGCTGCTCTTGGTTTTCAGCGACCTCATCTCAGTGTTACCCCTGTACATAAACATGTGTAAATGTCAAGTGGCCCAGCATCGCCCCTCTCTCTCTCTCTCTCTCTCATTGCACAGTTCTGGCAAAGCCTCGAGCTTGATGACCAGCGGACTGGTTGAGCAGGAAACTCTTTAAACTGTCCTACATCAGTATTGAACACTACAGGAGGATGTGAGCTGTAAACCCAAGCAGCACAAGGTGAATCTAACGCTGATGGATGATCTACCTTTTGCTTGACAGCTTTGGAAAGGCTCGCACCTTCTGCCGAAAACAGCTGCTGCCTTTCCTCGAGCCTCCTCCTTCACTCTTGTTTACGCACTTGTGAAATAACCCAGTGTATTGTAATGACGGGGTAATCCGATCAAGCTGTTAATAATAACATTATCTTTCTGGCGTATATCCTGTGAAGTATGATTGTTGTGTAGTTTTCATTTAATTTTGATCTTTTTTTTTCTTTGTAGCTGGCCTACATGATTGTTGAATTTAATTTATTTTGGATGACTGGTAAGGAGTAGTGTTCTTTTTAATTTCAGGCAGCTTCAGAAATGTCACGACCTACGACTTCTCTCCTGGAAAGTATTATTTAAAGGAAGCACAATGAATTGGTACGGGAAGAGGACAGTATTTGTTTGTATGGTAGAACAAAAGCATTGTCATGTCATGTGACCCTGCAGGGGACCATTTGTCATTAGTTTTGAATTAGCAGACTTTACAGCAGTAATTATGTCATCTTAGGCTGTTAGGAACCACTTCCAATCGTAGGTCAGTCAGTGGGCTGTCTCCGCAGAGTAAATGAGGCGTTGAGTCCAGAGGCAGGCGTGATGCCGACTTCTGCACGTCTCCAGTGACCCTCTTCCTCTCATTTTTAATGAAAATACTTACATCTGAATTTCTGTGAAATTGTCTCTCTAACCGTGGACATCCTGTTGCCTGTTATCGGAACCTGTTAATTTGTTACTCTCATTTCCAATCCTCTTTCCTGTTGAAAGGCATTATGATCAACCAATCCTGTCAGTTTCCTGTATTATCCAGTGTACAGTGCAATGAGTATCTGGGAGAATAAAATCAGAGCAAACAACTGCATGGAATAAATGCTGATGTACTGTACCCAAAACTTTGTGATCTGACTCTTTTGTTTGTCCCCTACTCTGGGGTCCTTCTTTTAATATATTTGATATTTTTGTTTTGTCATGTGTGTACAGAGCTGTGCAAAAGCCACCCCTCATTTCTTTACATTTTACCAGGAAAATGGGACCTGCCTGTTTAAACACAAATAAAGAAGAGTTCAGATTGTTTGTTGGCAACAGACAAATGTAATTAAACATAAACTCATTGTAAATGTATATATTTTAAAAAAACAAGCAAATACACACTGTAGATTAACTTTTTTTTTCTCAAACCTTACTTCATGTCCCCTTTCCATTGTTGTGTTCCTTCTTCACTTCTTTTTCACCTTGCATGGGGCAGCAATTGCAGTGAGAGTTTAATGTTGCTCATTATTTTCAGTCCTATATTAGTTTAACAATAACATAATCTTTATTTGGTATGACCACCTTTATTCTTCAGCACAGCCTGAACTCTCTGAGGCAGCTTTCTGGTCATTCCTTTGAATTTTCTTCAGAAATCGTTCTCCACGCTTCATTCCCTCTTCTGTCGAGATGATCCCACACTGCTTCAGTAATGTTGAGGTCCAGGCTCCGGGGCAGCCCAGCCATGACTTTGTTTTTCCATCCAGGTATGCTTTAACTGCATTTAACTGTACCGCACACCTGACCTCCTCATTACATACTGACCATTGAACCAAAGTTTTTACCTTTTGTTCCTGTTTCCCTTCCTTATTGACAGCCACCCTTCCAGTGAGACCATTTCTGACGAGGCTTCAACAAACTGTAGCTGAATCAGCTAAAGGGCCACATGAACATGACTTTCAGATTCTGTTTATCTTCCTTTATTTGTCCTCCACTTGCCCATTTTATCCACATTTTTTTAAAGTTTTCCAACAAGTGACCTTGTTGGTGCAAAAATACAACAAAATACCTGTCAAACTGTTATCTTTTTTGTAGATTTGACTAAAAAAATGGGAACAAATGATACTGTCGATTGTCAATATTAACGATTTTGTAACAAGATACAATTTAAATTTGGTCCTTTGCTAAGTTGTCTGACATGTTAAAAGCAACATTGGTTCATCCTTTGAGTAGAGTGCCTTTTTTAGGCTTGTGTGTTTCATAGGCCAGTGTTTAGTGGCTTAAAAAATACTCTGAAATGAGTCAGGTGTAGTGGACTGAATATGAGTGAAAAAGCAGCCAGTGTCCAAAAAAACAAACAAACAAAAAAAAAAAACCCACCTGGATGCTTTCTGAAAGTCTGTCAAGCTATTGCTCAATATCACTTTGAAGCATTATAAGAAAGCATGGAAGCTAAATAATGATAAATAAATAAATAAGGTGATACTCAAAACTTTTGCACAGTAGTGTAGGGCTTCGGAGGCTACTGTATACTTTAATACAGCCAGAAGTTTGTGTATTTTTCACTGTAAACTGTCGCTGTGTTCCCTTTAACCTAGCTTTTCTCCAGCCTATTTATGTAACAACGCTGGACATAAAATGCAACAGTACACCCAAAGTTCATATAATATCGTCTTCAGATTTAGTCTATAGGTTCTCCGTTGCATTTACATGCAAGCTTCTGCTGTATTATTCCATTGGTTGCGCCTTGTTCCGGTATGAATACCTGCCCGTGCTGTACGTGCTGATAACATTTCCTTCGGTTACAACACACAGGGCTCAGCGAGTAGGTGGAGTTTCTGAAAGACCAACGAAAGGAGAAAAACTGCAGCTCCGGGCGGAGCGGATGAATAGAGCAAGCACCCCCAACTGCATACTCACCCTGTGGGTGTTTCTGCTAGAAGTTAACGATCTGCTGAAGAAAACAGGGAAGGCACAGCCGGATTCACTCAAATCAAGACTCGAAGAGCTGATTTTACCTCCCACGGATTTTCTTTTTGATTATTTTTTAAGTGTCATTTTTTTATAGCTGTGAGGAGAAGAGATTAAAAATGTCTTTGATGGACTTGGAGAAGCTGAAGATGACGTGCGCTGGTCGGGCCATGGCAGTGTTGACCAGCGGTGGAGATGCACAAGGTGACCTCAAAACTCAAATATACATGTATAGATATTAATCCATATTTGTGTGTGGATACATGCTGGCGGGTCGAGAGCTGACGGTCAGCTCAGAATAACAGCTGGATAATGTGCGATCAGGGATCAAAGGTCATACAGTAACTACGCGTTTATATGTATATTTGTACACGTTAACCTGCTGCAGCAGTAAAGTGGTGTTTGCAATAATGTATTGGTAATTATAATCCAGTCCAATATAATGCACTGTTGTGGCATAGCAGTACTTTCAAATGCGCAATTATAGTAGCATTTAAAGTATTTCAGGTGTAAAACTTCTGTCATTGCTGTTTTTACAGTGTATAAAAGATCAGACACTTCTTGCACCCCTTTGAACTCATATCGTGTGCCAGTGTCTGACTAATCAAAGCCTTTCGCTCACTATCGCGGTGGTCTGAGCAGATAACCGATAGTGAAATCATACCTTCCTTACCGTTTAATTGCCCCATGCAGAGCTGTGATGCAACAGCCTGTGTGCAAAGACTCAAGAGGAAGATCTAACGCTTTTGTCCTTGACCCAGGGATGAATGCTGCTGTCCGAGCTGTGACCAGAATGGGCATTTATGTGGGGGCCAAGGTCTATCTCATTTATGAGGTATGTCACCCTCTTTGCATTAAAAATTTAAAAAGGGCAATGGAGATGGAGGTGCTGCCTCCAAGTATGACATCCATCCATCCATTTTCTTCCATTTGTGCCCAGCAGGGGGCGACTCGTCTGAAGAGTCCTATAAAATAATAACTCATAAAGTAGCTTTCCCGATAAGTTTATAGTCACTTCTAATGAATTATGAATGCTGTATTTAATTTTACAAATTATGGTCCCATTCAGAATATTATTTTTACCATGTGGCAGGGATATGATTTAGGGCGTGGCTATCTAAACCACCGCCCTGCCGTGTTTCTCAGGCAGGATAACTTCTCAGCTTATAACTTCTCACTGTTAGCACATTTAGTTTTGAGCTGGTTTATCTGCAGCTAAGAGCAGGATCCTAATTAATTTAACAACAAAGAACTGACCATTAAGTTGGCCAGCTTCTCTGTATGACAACACAACAACCAATCACAGCAGAAAAGAACATCCCTCCAGGTGATCCAATCTAGGATCTAGGAACTATTTTAGCCATACCTGAGCCATACTATCATATTTGCAAAAATCTGCAAAGCTTGTGACTTTTTGGTAACTTGTAACTTTCACTGATGGGCATAGCATTAGACAGGCTAACTTTTATTTGACTATAAAAATTCATATGCATTGAGTAAAATTCCAGCCTTTCGAAAACTGAAAATATCCTGCAGAACCAGTCAAAAGATGTGGGACAAGAGGACAAGGAATAAAAATGCTGTGCAGTGATGCAATGTGGTGAATCCTTGGGAGATAAAGGAGCAGTGAAAAGTACATTTAGTATGTGGTGTTATTCTGACTGTGTCCATCTTTTACATATAATTTATGAACACACTGAGATTGTTTTAGTTCTTACTTGACTGCCCTGCATAATTATCTCATCTCTTCAGGGTTACCAGGGCCTGGTGGATGGGGGAGACAACATCAAACTGGCCAACTGGCACAGTGTGACTGACATTATCCAGCTGGTAGGTTAAAATAGTACTCTGGTTAATGGTAGCTGTTATAAGAGGCCATTTTCAACACAAAATTAAAAGCACTTGTGCTACAAAGAGTAGACCATTTCTTACAAGCATCTCTGTAAACATGGGCAGTGTGACACTGAGCCACCATCCCATACAGGTCACAGAAACTGAAGCAGCCAAATTCAGCCATCATGGATTTTACTAGTTACATTTATGGAGGGCCTCAAGGGGCACAGAAATACTACTTTCACAAATTAATATTCAGTTCCCTATTTTTGCTATCTCCAGGACCCTTAAGGACTTCCTTAAAAATTCATGTGGCTTATGTGTAAAAGTTGATAAGTTAATAAGTTGAAATTTTGCTGTTGTTTCTCTGAGTTTAAATCTTTCTTTCTCTCTATTTCTCTCTATTTTTTTTTTAATAGTTTTACTCTTATTTTTTCATCCATGTCTCCTCATCTCTTCTCTTCCTATTACTGCTTATAACCTGGTAAGGAGCTTTGCTGCATGCGCTTTTAGCCTAATCAGATGCAGGCTGCACTATTCAGAGTAAATTTTAAAGCGGCTCCACTGTTGTTATTTTTAAGTTTTCTTGAATTTATTCAGCAGAGCGTGTGCTGTTTATTTTTATGTGGTCTTATGCCTTGATTCAAATCAAGAATGATTTCCATTAATTTTTTTTCAAGTGTGGCACAAACATTCATTTGGACCCAAGGATGAAGTGCCCGCCTTGAAACTGTAGTAACTGTAGATAAAATGTGTTTGAAAATGTGAAAGAAGCATACATGTTTTAGATTTGAAGCATTGCTTGCTCTCTCTGATACAATTTTATGTGATGTTTGAATCAGCTTTACTGTCCAAACATTAATATGCTGAATAACGGTTAGCTGAGGCTTACAATGCAAGGCAGTAACTGCCAGAATATCCTTTTTTCAGATAAGTCTAGTTTGTGTGCACCAGTGGTTCCCAGCCTTCTATTGTTGTGCAAGGCCTTGTCTCTGGGTATATGTGTATTATGCATTTTGAGAACTGTCTGTGTAGATTCTCAGTCATCCAGGTCATAGTAATCTCCACCTCCAGGGGACTATGCCCACCGGGGTTTAAATGCCTGGGTCTCTCCACCATTTGGTTGAGAACTGCAGAAGCCTTTTGGATGAGAGGTGAAACGTCTTCAAGAAACAAAAAGAAGTCCAGACTGTTTCATTGGAGGAAATCTAATTATTTCAAAAACAGTTGTTTAAATTTGTAGCCACCAAAAATTGGGAACCGCTGCTGTATGAATCTCACTGATCATAAAGTGTCTGATTAAAATATCCTGTCCTCCTTCATTTGGTTTTTGACTAAATTACATCTCTGCTGCAGGGTGGCACCGTGATAGGCAGCGCCCGCTGCAAGGCCTTCATGACACATGAGGGCAGGGTTGCTGCTGCCTTCAACCTGGTGAAAAAAGGCATCACCAACCTGTGCGTGTGTGGTGGTGACGGCAGCCTTACTGGAGCCAACATCTTCCGCAATGAGTGGAGCAGTCTGCTGGATGAACTCTTAAAGAAAGGTGAGGGTTTCTCCAGAAATAAAAAGTACATATCAGAAAAAATAGGGGGAAGTGAAAAGTTATTCACTGGTGAAATAGTTTTTTTTTTTGCCTTGGATATGGAAACTGCTTCATTTAATGTCAGTACTTGTGTGTTTGTGTTACTTCAGGAAGGATCACAGACACTATGGCTAAGCAGCATAACAACCTGAACATCGTGGGGCTCGTCGGCTCCATAGACAACGACTTCTGCGGCACTGACATGACCATCGGAGCCGACTCTGCGCTGCACCGCATCATGGAGATAATCGACGCCATAACGACCACTGCACAGAGGTGAGCTGCTGTGTAATACTAAACAGTGACAGCTGCTGGTGTTTCATCAGAGTAACTGGAATGAGGTCACTGGAATTAGAAGTAAATGAGTTGCAGAAAAGAAGATGTGTCGAGCACACTACAATGCAACACAGTGGTACTTCACTGGAGAAAATTTGTGGTTGTAAAGATGTACTGCAAGTAGATCCAGAGAAGACTAGTCAGCAGCCATTTTGGTAATTAAATACTGCCAAACATTCTGTGATTGCAGTTTATCAGATGTGAGAATTTGCCGTCGTTTTTTAGTGAACAATTTCTTTGGACATGCAGTAACGATAATGATTAAGCACACATCTCAGCCCTCTCAGACTTATACCTTTGCAGTGAATGATTAACTCTTAATGGAATGTGGCCCTCTGCACCATTCAAGCCTTTTTGGCATGACTTTCATCTTGCCCAGACTTGCCTTCTCATACACCAGCATGTTCTTTGTGTGTTTGCTCACTTAGTTGGTGCACAAGGTCCTCACTGTAACTGTTTTGTGCTTCCTACAGCCACCAGCGTGCATTTGTTTTGGAAGTAATGGGACGGCACTGCGGGTGAGAGCTGCATTTTGACCCATTTTCCTATCCCTTATGCATTGCCATTGCATACATTTATTATTATGCATTACTGTCATTTTATTCTATGTTATGGCTCTAGGTATTTGGCCTTAGTCTCAGGTCTGGCATCTGGAGCAGATTGGGTCTTTATTCCAGAGGCTCCACCTCAGGAGGGCTGGGAAGAACATTTGTGTGCCCGTCTACAAGGGGTAAGACACAGAAACAAGTCCAGACTGTACTATATGTTAGCCCTTGGCATATACGCATTTACATTAACTGTGTGTATTCACAGAAGAAATTTTACCTGTTTTTAAAGAGACAAATTGAGCATAGTGTCAGTTCAGCAATGCCATGATATCAGGACAATTTGCTAATGCCATGCTAAGCATGCTATTTAAGCTGCATTGGCCTACCCACAGTCATTGCATCTGCAAGCCACTTCGCAAACCACCTCCACCCCAGCTCCTCCTGTCATGCTTTGTCTGACTTGATCCGTGTCATATCTGCTGTCATTGAAACTTGCTCTGTACTGGGTCTTGCCACTGCTTTTGCCACCTGCAGCTTTCTGTGTATGTATATGGAAGTACAGGGAGGTGTACTCTCCCCGCTTTGTGCATGTTTTTGAAATCAAACAGAGCCGTGCTGACAGATATAAATTACTGCAGATGAAAATAGCAGTCTTCCTTTGACGGTGGTTGTCCTGACTTTAAAGCAGCCCTCGGCTGTGCTTAATGACTCACTGACTTATTTACCTGTTTACCTCCAGAGCCGCACAAGGGGGGGGTCGAGACTGAACATCATAATCGTCGCAGAAGGAGCCATTGACATAAATGGCAAGCCCATCTCCTCAAATTATATAAAAGATGTAAGTCTAAAGGACCTTATGAGTGATCCTTCAACACCACAACAGTTCACAAACATTTAATGCAGCACTACAATTTGAATATATCAGACATTGCTTTATAGATTATTTATTCCACTCCTGCATGGTAGGTTGTAGTTTGCTTGGTGGCAGGTATTGTTAAGAGTTTGTTCAAATGCATTTTACACTGAAATGCTTCCATGTGTGTTTTGAAGCTGGTTCAGAAAAGGCTGGGTTATGACACCAGAGTGACGGTACTCGGCCACGTTCAGCGGGGAGGAATTCCCTCAGCATTTGACCGAATTCTGGTAAGCTGGGCAACATATTTTATATTAACTTGTACATATGGTTGAAGTAATATAAATCATGGACATGTAAAAAAAAACTTACAAATATATATGAACACGTGTTTTCAGAGCAGCATATTGGGTGTTGAAGCAGTGGTTACTCTGATGGAGGCTACTCCTGACACCCCCGCCTGTGTCATCGCCCTATCAGGCAACAAAGCAGTCCGCCTGCCTCTGATGGAGTGTGTGGAGATGGTGAGTCTCTCTCCTGCCTTCTGTAATTTATTTGTAATGGACAGACCAAATCAGAAAGTGGGATGTTGAGCTCTGGTTTTACTGCACCACCCTTTGCAGACTAAGTTGGTGCAGACGGCCATGGATGAGAAGAGATTTGATGAAGCTATTAAGCTGCGTGGAGGGTGAGAGTTTAGATTTATTCTTTTTTTTTTCCTTGATTTATGTCACCTCATCATTTATCTTGCAAAATGATACGTTTGTGTTTTTTTTATTGCAATTTAAAAAAAAAACAAAAAAAGCTAATGTTCTTTCAGGAGCTTTGAGAACAACTGGAATATCTACAAAACTCTCGCCTTCCACAAGCCTGCTCAGACTAAGGTAGGTCTGGAGACAGTTGTAGACATACATGATGTGAAATGATCACAGAATTTAAACTCACTGTTCTCTTTTGTGTCTGACTCATGTTTCCTCAGAGCAACTTCTCTTTTGCTATTCTGAACGTGGGCGCTCCGGCGGCAGGGATGAATGCTGCGGTGAGATCGGCAGTGAGGTCGGGGCTCTCTCGTGGACACAAGGTGTACGGTGTCAATGACGGCTTTCTGGGGCTCGCCAGTGGATTGGTGAGGCTGCGTTTTTATCACGCTGAAGGAGATTTCTCATACAGGTTGCAGTGCAACCTGTAGAAGACTTAAGGGGAAACTGTTCTGCCACCTGTCTGTCTGCAGGTGTTTGAGATGGAATGGCACAGTGTGGCTGGATGGACGGGCCAAGGAAGCTCACTGCTGGGGACAAAACGGTGAGTGCCAAGACACTTTTGTTTCACTGATATGAATCAGTTTACTAATCTTAGTTTAACCTAATGCAGCATTGGCTTAGGTTAGACAAGCTGTTAAGAAGTAGCACTGATGACCTTTAAGTGATTTTTAAATTTTTGTTTCATTTCCTACCTCAGGACTCTTCCCAATAATCACCTGGAGAAGATTGTGGAAACCCTCAGCAAGTTTAACATCACAGCTCTGCTTGTAATAGGAGGATTCGAGGTATAAGAAGCAAGTGTCACATCTAAATTACTCGGGTCATAAGTTACCTTGTTAAAGTTACCTGTCTCTCTTTGACTTTCAAAGGGGTACCAAGGTGTGCTGCAGCTCTATGAAGCCCGGGGTCACTACGATGAGCTCTGCATCCCCATGGTTGTTATCCCTGCTACCATTAGCAACAATGTCCCGGGAACTTTCTTCAGTGTGGGTGCAGACACTGCTGTCAATTGTGCAATGGAGGTAGGGCTCAGGAGATTGCACATTAACCAACAAAAAGGTCCCTAAAATTTTTTTTTTTGTATTTTTTGTTTGCCTTTCAGTACAAATGTTATTACTTGTAGTGTTACCTTTTAAATCATTTGTCTTATTCATTTGGCCCATGAGTTGTTCTTTTTTTTCCCCAAATCAATGCTTTGACCTATTAGGCCTTTAAAACACAGAGTTTCTTTAATGTTTCTTCCTTTTTATATAATTTTGTGTATAAACCAAATAGGAGCATTTAGAGTTAAAATGTTATCTTCCAACTTTGAAGGCATGGAAGATAAGACAGTGCAGTTTATCTCTCTAAATCTATACATGGACCAGAATGGACCAGAATGTTTCCAGCAGCTTGTTGAATCTATGACATGAAGAATTAAGTTCTGAAGTCAAAAATGGGGGCCAACCTGATACCTAACAAAGTGGCCAGTGAGTGTAGTGGTGCTTCCTTCCTCCCTTTACAAGCTGCTCCTTTCTTGTTGGAGTTTTACTCTTTCTAGACTCAGCGAGCTTCTAAACTGTGAGTTAATTATGGAGTGAGTTAGAGTCCTCTTTTTTCACTTTAACAACCACTTACAGAACCTTGCTGTAAACCTCCTTTTCATGACCCAATTTGAAAATTTTCTACAGAGTTGTGACAAGATCAAGCAGTCTGCCAGTGGGACCAAGAGACGAGTGTTTGTGGTGGAGACTATGGGTGGATACTGCGGATATCTGGCATCCTCTACTGGCATAGCGGTGGGTGCTGATGCCGCCTACATCTTTGAAGACCCAATTAACATCCGTGACCTCAAGGTAAAAGAAAGAACTTGGAAGAAAAATACTTTTTTTTCTCCTTCTATTTATGATGTTTGCAGCATTGTTTCTCCTGATGATGCGGACTGTTTGCAGACAAATGTGGAACACTTAGCTGAAAAGATGAAGAAGGATGTCCAACGAGGTCTAATTCTGAGGTACATAACACTTTATACAGTCATTCTAAAAAAGTTCAGTCAGGTGATAAATTAAAAGAAAAGCTTCAGGAAAAGCTACAGGGAAAGGATTAGAGGGAAGAGGTCACTGCATGTATCCTTTATCCATGTGTTAAGGCCATGATGGGTCACTTAATGGTTTGATGAATATAAAAATAAAGCGGATCACACAGAAATTTGGCAGTCACCCAATCTGAACCCAAACAAACACCAATGGGAGAGTTAGACCCCATGTTACACAGCTCTCAGGAAGGTCTTCTGGTAGAAAGGGTTTCCATCTCTTCAGTAGTTTTAGAGGGTTGGTAAATCCAGTGTACTGAAACACTCAGGCTTTAATTTGTCATCCGACTGCAGTTGAAGAAACTGTTGAAAGCATCTTAGCATGTTATCATTTTATATGTGTTTTCCAAATGAACTGTATGCTGTACAGATGTGTAGCCATGCTAAATGACTGTGAGGTTGTACTTTGGCAAAGTTTTGTAAGCTAAATACTGCAGCAAGTGTGCTAACACATAAGGACAGTGTCCACATGCTGATGGTGGCCATGTTATCAGTACATTACAACTAAGGTTTAGTTTGCAAGTATGTACATTGAGTATTTTGAGCTCATTATTTCACAATATGTTCAGCTTGAAGCACACCAAAGTTAACAGGATTTTATGTATTTGTACCATGGATACAAGTAAGCTTCCTCCAAAAGGTGTCTGGGCTATCATTTAGACATTAGTGTGAAGAGTGTGCAGTCATTCAGGAGGGGCTCAGAAAGAATGCCTCCTGGACACATTAGGTGAGGTATTTCGGGACTGGAAGGAGGTCCAAGGGTAGACCCAAGACACGCTGCAGAGATCATGTCTTTCAGTTGGCTTGGGAATGTGTCAGCGAACTAACAGAAAAGCTGGAGGAGGCAGGTGGGTAGAGTGAGGTGTGCACATCTCTGCTTAGACTGCAGCCCTCGGAAACTGGTCCCGGATAAGCAGCAAAAAATGGATGGATAATTATTATATAAATGCCACAGCAGTTTTTATAGTTGTCCGCTTGGAATGTGAAAGACATTGTTGTGCCCAAAACATAATGGGACTCCTTGCTTAATAACGTTCTCTGTCCTAACAGGAATGAAAAATGCCATGAAAACTACACTACAGATTTCATCCATCGGCTGTATTCATCAGAGGCAAAGGGCATCTTTGACTGTAGAGTCAATGTGTTAGGACACCTACAGCAGGTATAGAACCATTAAATACACTTAATAATATCAGTTACCCGACAGAGTTGTGGTCAGACGTTTACGTGCACTCACCATGAGCATGAACGTCACGGTAATTTGGTGCTTTTAATGATTTCTTTGAGCTGTTCTTTTTCCTAGGTGGAATGATTGTACAGCATACATCTTTAATAACTTAAACAAAACAAACAAATAAAAAAATGAGTTGGTTGCACAAGCTTGCATTTTAGATTTTCTGTAATCCACACAGGGTCAAAAGTATACACGCACCCCTATTTGGTTAAATGTCCTTTAGCAAATTGCACCTTGTCCAGACTCTTTTGGTAGCCATCAACAAGCTTCTGGCATAATTCTGACTGGTGAAGGGACAAAACGTACTTCCTGAATCACTCTGAGTCCCTGCGTGTTCGTTAATCGGGAAAGATTCACTAGTCAGAAGCTGGATCACAATCAAGGAGATGTTTAATACACACACATCACACGAAGTGTTACAGAGTACTCTGGTTCAGAATTGTCTGAGCTACCTAATACAATCAATCGGCACAGCGTCACATAAGTCTGACACTGCTCTCTATCTTGGTTCACTTTTTATACACAGGGTTCGACAACCCTGTTACACAGTTATTAAAATATGCAAGATGTTGCCTTGTACAGCGGGGGATGTGTGGCATGCTTATCAGTTCCTTCTTTTGTGCCCTTCGCTGTCGCCAGTTAACGGCCTCAACTGGGTCCTGTAGATACAAAACATCAGACCAAAACACAAATTCTTTTCCAGTAACTCATCTATCACATGATTTCCCTGCCCCTATACTATGCAGTCTTATTTCTGTCTCCTGTGCAGTGTTATTTCAACACCTTCACCTTGTTGTGAAGATTAATACTGTGATATGCTACTTGATACTATAGTTCTATTTAAATGGTTATATTTATGGTATGTCTACTGTGCAGCTTATTTACACTCCTTCCTTCACTGGATAGTCGACCACTCTTTTTGGCAATTGGTAGCATTAAGGTCGGGGCTTTGGGAAGGCCATTCCAGAAGTTTAATGATAGCCTACTTTATCTATTTCAAAACCACTTTCAATGTGTGTGGAACATGGTCTTTTTGGGACTCCCAAATGTGTTCCAGGAGGCAGTCCTCCTTCATTATTCCATTGACTATGTGCAATGTCCCAGTACCACTGGCAGCAAAACAGACCCAGAGCATTATGCTACCATCACCATGCATGACAGCTGGTGCAGAGTTCTTAGTTTTGAAAGCCTCATCTTTACTCCTCCAAACATCCCTCTTGTCACTGTGGCCAAATAACGTACTCTTTATGTCTTCTGACCATAAAACTTTCCTCCAGAAGGCATTTGGCTTGTTTATGTGAACAGATGAAAATTTAAGTTGAGCTTGAAGGTATCGATTTTGGTGCAATGGCTTCTTTCTTGGTTGGCAACCTCTCAGTCCACTGTGATGTAAAACTTGCTTCACCAGCAGTTTCCAGTTCATGGCGGGCTTGAGCCTTGGTGGATCATCCTAACCAATTTTTTCTCATCTGAGAGTGACAGTTTGGGTATTCTTCCAGATCTTGGCAAAGTATACAAATAACTTACACCTGCGTAAAACTGTTTGAACTGATGATCATCGTTATCGGTCCATCAGTTAAACTGTAGATTGCCATCTGCAGTTGTTTAGAAATGGCTCCATGCTACAGTTCTCCTTCTTAGATCTTCACTGAGCTCCTTATCTCATTGTTCTGAGTATGGGTCATTCCCATAAATGCTGTCAAACAAATCCTTTTTACACTGGCAAAGAGAAACTACCAGATGTAGTCAATCATGATGACTAACAAGAAGTGAATAGGCCTTAGCCTTGTCAAGTTAAAAAATGTAGAACTTTCAGCACCACTTCTTAAAATATTTGAGTGTATGTATATATTTGTAAACTTTTGACATCGTGTGGATTAGAGAAAATCCAACCTACATTCAAACTTGTGCACCCAACTCTTCTTTTTTCAAGTTATTAAAGATGTATACTGTCCCGTCATATTCGTCATGCCCATGACGAATATGTAAACTGCAAATCACATCTTAATCTGACAGTTTTGTTCTCGGTAATCTGACAGTTTTGTTCTCGGTTTGTGCTTTAGGGCGGGGCACCTTCTCCCTTTGACAGAAATTTTGGCACGAAGCTGGGTGTGAGAGCCATCGACTGGCTTTCAGAGAAACTGACTGAGAACTACAGACAAGGTAGGTTTACTGTACGTTGTAGGTGGCACTGATAAATCGTGCAGAAACCCTGCCTCAAACATCCGATGTGTATTGATTGCCTTTTTTTTCCCACCAGGCCGTGTGTTTGCCAACTCACCAGAAACAGCATGTGTGATCGGCCTCAACAGGAAGGTCATCTCATTCACCCCTGTCACCGAACTGAAGGAAATAACTGATTTTGAGTAAGTAATTAAAAAAATACATATTTGTATTTAACTTGTGGTGTTTATTAATCAGTATCCTCTTGTTTTCTAAGGCACCGAATGCCCAAGGACGAGTGGTGGTTAAAACTGCGGCCAATGCTAAAAATGTTGGCCAAGTACCAAACCAGCTTCAACGAGTATGTCCCAGGGGAGATTGAACACGTGACTCGACGCTCCATCAGCATTGACACTGGATTCTAGGCTCTCTAAAAAGACAGCTTGCTTTGCACCTTTTAACCTCTATCCCTTCATTTTTAATTCTCATGACCACTTATAATATATAGCCTTTCTTCAAGAGTGTGGGCTTTCAGTTTGGAATACCTGATTTCTTGTTTTCACATTAAGATATTTTAATGCTTTCCATCAAAATGCTGAACTCCCTTGCTCTGCCCTCAGATAAACTGATGACTGCACAGATTTTGTGTGCTCCTACTTGCACTAAATTTGCTTCTATTTGCTCAGAGAAGCTATGATCTGGAGTGCTTTGTGCTCAGATTTTTTTGTGTGGTTAGGGCGCGAACTATATGGGTTCAAAAGGCAGCTGGACATTTACTCCATGCCCACCTCTCAAACTGAAAGATCACAGACTTTCTAAATGCCAGCACTGATCTCAGATCAGTGCCACAGTAGCTTCAGTATATGAAATCCTTTAACAGTATTTATTTAATGAGGAATTCTGTCTATGGTTTTCTTATTCATTGTGCCAAGATGCAAGTGAGGCTTTGTATATTTAAACTACTGCTCAACAGCCACGAGTGTCATTAAACAAAACATTTTATTGATAAACTACTGTATGTGTGTTATGAAACAGACTGCATGCAGGGTGGTATGAATGCTTTCTTTCCAAAATCACAACAAAGACTGAGCCAGAAATCATACGATAAAGGAAGCTTATTAACAAAGAGTGCTGGTTATGCTTTATTACCTATAAATAAGAATCACTAAATGTTTATTTGGTTGGTTTGAGATACTCAAGTGATGTCTATTTAATTCATCGAATGTCTGAATGTGACTTTTGTATTTTTAAATACTGTAAAACTGCTTCTGCCTTTAAACTGAACAGCAAACAACAAAATATGAACACACAACATAAAAATAAACTTCACAACTGTTTCACACGAACAGGGAACTCTGTAAAGGAATATAAATGTATGTGTGTATTATTGCTCTTTAGTCTGTATCTGTCTTTAATAAAATTTGATTGAACTCTGTTAATTGTCTGAATCTTTACCCACGTAACTTTAGGTTAAACCTTTAAATTAATAACCATTTAACAGAACAAAAAGTGTTTTGTTATTTCAGCTTCAGCTAATGTGTTCTATAAAATAAAACAATTAAGGACTTCAAAACATTTTTAGAGCTCTCAGAAGTTGAATGAAAATGGAAAGTCATCTCCAGTGCTTTCTTTTTTAGTTGACTGAGGGCTCTTGGTGCCAAAGGCAAACTGGAAGTCCTCACACTGCTCTGGCTGGTCAAACAGGAATTGAGGGCCTGTAAAATCGTATACAGCACATACCTGTAGTTCAAAATGACCACACCACACAAACCGTTAGTGATTTGATACTTACAGCTTGAAGATTTTGATTCAGAGGTTTTCTAGAAAGGGTTGGATACAATTTAGTATTTTTGTTCCAGTAATGAGATGACATGATGAATTGGAGAAGGTTTACAATGAAAAGACATTACCTTCTCAGTGAATAAAGATCTAGTGAAACCAAAAGAGTCCTGCAAAGAAACCTGAAGGTAATTCCACAGCAGGAAAACTGTGATTTCTCTCTTAAGCGTTTGAGCTGAAAGCAACTGGACTTCTTTTTGGTTCATGAGAAGCTTTTGCCTCTCATTCAAGAGGCTTCTTAATTTCTAAAAGCTGATGAGGAATCTGATGTTTTTAACCCTTTGGAGGTTGCCCTGAGAGTCGCTGACCCACCCTGTCATTAGGGTTGTTAAAGGTCACAGGAGCCAAGGTGTGAATTCTTTGTGAGACTGCCCCACCCTCATGGGTAATAGTGTGAGTGGGGGTTGAAACACTTGGGAAGAGATCTCAAGACTGCGTTATAGTTTATAGTACAGTGTTTATACTAGTTTATATGTTATAGTTTAGACTGAGAGATGGACAGTTCAATTATCAGCCAACTATAACACACAGGCTAAAGACTTGGGACTCCCGCTCATGTTTTAGAACTGAAGAAGCCTCTTTGCTGAGAAATGAAACATCTTCAAGTCTAGTTGCTTTTAACTCAAGCCCGTAAGGCTACCATGACCTGGGTGACCAAAAACCTCCACAGACAGTCAGATCGTGTATTCCTCACCTCCTCCTGTGATGAACCCACATCAAATCCAAATCCAGAAAAGCCTGCTGTGTTGGAATCAGAGTTCAGAGAGAACAGGAAAGCTGGAGATTTGGTCTCAGAGGGCCTTTGATCTTGGGAGCTGGCAGGGCTAAAGCTACAGTGAACACATGAAAAACAGTTGTCAGGAGTAGTCGTGAGGGTAATTCGAAGCGTCAGACCACTCATCCAAAGCCTTACTTAAATGAGAATGTCGGGGTTGAAGACACAGATGTCATTTTTGCTGGGAATGCCTCAGGATCAGAAGCAGCGAGCTCCTCGTTGTCCTTGTCACTTAGTGCCTGTTCTTCATGTGTAGCTACTCCCTTCTCCATCTCACTCTTGAGAACCTCCTCTACGTGTGATACAAGCAGCAGCTTTTCCTGTGGAGGAGGTAAAAGCATTTCTAACAATTAGAATGGATAACTGTAAAACTGAATTTTCAATGGTGGTCATAATTTTGTGGACAACAGATTTTTTTTTTTTAAATAAAAACTGCTGATAACGAGATCCTGAGCAACTTGAAATTTATTCTAGAAACACATACTGAATCTGAGCTGTTTAGATACAGTAGAATAAATCAATGATATATAATGGTATCAGAAGATATGAAATGATATCAAAAGATATCAAAATCACACTTGGTAGAATAGGAAATATCCAGGGAGAGACCAGAAAGATTTAACCTACAGTTCCCATAATACGGCACATCATTTATAGACATTTGCTAGATTACCTTGTAAACGCTACAACCCCAACTTTTCATGTAGGTTTCTGAGAAACAGTGGTAGCCTCTAACCCTGTGCAAAGATCGCAGCCTGTAAAACAATCCTAATCGCACTGTGTGGGTTTCTACAGGAGAAGTGCCCCTTTTGGTAAAGACATATAAAAAACAAAGGAATGGCCTTCCTTCCTTCCTTCCTCAATAGCAAGCCACTGCCTATTTATAACACAGTCTCTGCAGTGGAGACCTTTAAACCAGTTTTTGCAAGGCAAACTAGGACAGATAGCAAAAAAAAAAAAAAAAGGAAGTTTTTTAATAAATTTGGAAAGCTTGGTTAATGAAGTGATTTTGGGTGCATGGGCAGAAAATAGCAAATATAGTAAATTGAAAATCAGAAAACCTGGTCTTCTTGTGATGTTTCCTCTTCCTGCTCCTCAGTGTGCATTTCCTCTGGCTGACTCTGCTCTGAAGAAATAAATATTCTGCTCATGTGGTTTGATTAACATAATTATCCAATCAAAACTCATGACATCAGAGAGGTGTACTACAAAGCCAGATTCACAGGTTAGTGGCGTACGTTGAGCTTAAAATCAGAGCTTTCAGTGTCACAAAGGTTGCTCTCGTTCAATCTGGCTACATCATAAGTAGTTTGTATAGCAGCATGAACTTGGTGATGCTGAAAATACATAATTATGTTTTACTTGAGCCTAATCTGCTGCCAAGTTGGTTTACACTCCTGAAATTCCAGATAATAGAACACAGCAAGTCGATCAGTCTTTTTAAAGGTTAATCAATAGATTTTAAAGCTAAAGTTATTTTCTTGTTGCTGTCATCAGGCTGTGGGGCAAAATAAGAGCTGAATGTACTCAGTAGCTTGTAGTGTTTCAGTGGACCAAGTTTAAAGTTTCAGAGCTCTAATTTGCAACTGAAGTCACATTAAAAATGAACAAGAGCACCGAGCGGAAAATATATTAACTTTTGATTAATGGACAGTGCAATAAAGAGGTGAAGAGAGTGCAGGCAGGGTGGAGTGGGTGGACAGGCATAGTAGCAAGAGTGAAAGGGACGGTTTACAAGAAGGTAGTGAGACCAACTATGATGTATGGTTTGGAGACAGCGGCACTGACAAAAAGCCAGGAGCCAGAGCTGAAGATACTAATTTCACTGGGAGGATGGACAGGATTAGAAATAAGAGGGACAGCTCAGGTTGAGCAGTTTGCAGATAAAATTAGAGAGAGATTGTTGAAAAGGTTTGAAAGGATGTTGAAGGTGAAACTGCTAGGCTGGAGGAAGGCCACAGAGAGGATTTATGGATGTAGTGAAGGAGGACATGCAGAGGGTTGGTGACAGAGGAGGATGCAAGGGGTAGGGTGATAAGGTGACCCTTACAGGGCGCAGCTGAAAGAAGACGGCAACTAACTTTTCAGCATCGCTCTCTTTACTTATCTGCAGCACCTTTTCTCTTTACTTTAATACATCTTTCTTCATCACCCAAAGTCATAGACTGAGTTAGGCAGCACTCAATCAATCCATTTAATGAGTAAGAAGAGTCAAATGATGCTCCCTCAGACTTCCACAGTCTGACTCCCAAAGTGAGGCAGAAAGCCTAGGTTAAAAAAAATTGATAACCACCATTGTGATAGCTGGTATATCTGACTGCGGTTTTAGGTTTTGTCAAGCCAACTAAAGTGAAGAAAGTGTGGCTAGTACATCCCTCTGATGCATGAAGAAATACAAACTGAAGAACTTACCACATAACTGCTGACTTGGTTTTTCTGGGGAAGTACAACAGGTGGATGAATCCTGGATGTTTCCCTCATGAATCACTTCAGCATTTGCCTCTTCATCAGATGTTTTATAACCCTTCTGGAAGACATAACAGGGCCAACTTTAACTACATTTCATGATTGCTTGCTGGTGGTTAAATGCTTTTATTAAAATGTTAAATCAGTACCCTTGTCTGGTTGAGATGCAGAGAGGAAATATCAATGGAAGAATCTCTGTCCTCTGCTGTCTGATGATCAAATAGTTTCTCTTGTTCTGTTACAGGCTGCAGGCCAAAAGCACTAGATACAAAACTGGACTCAGTCAGTCAGAAATGACCATCACTGGAAGCTATGTGTGATTATTCTTTGTTATCTGTATGATTCAGAAAAAGTTACCTATCTGGGAGTTTCTCAGTGGAAAATGAAGTGACTACTGGACCTGTTCAGACAAATATTAAAGGGACAGTATAACAAGCTGTAAAATTTTTAGCTCTACCAGAGCAAAACATGAAGATATAAAAGGTTTATCACCAGAAAGATGGTCCAGCTCCTTCTGCTTCATTGTTATTTGTTCATCCCAAGCCTTGATCCTACATTCAATTTCCTCTTTTTCAGCCTGCAGCAGGAGGAGCTTTTCAGCGAGAGGGCTTTGTAAATAATAGTCTTTATGCTCCTGGAAAGTCTTTCTGTAGCTTGCAATCCTTTCTTCAAAGACCTGTCTGTTTAGTCACAAATAAAGAACAATTCAGCTTGCTTGTTTGCAACACAAAAATGTATTAAACATAAACACAGCTACTAAATGAACCCACACGTCATGGTTGTAGCTGGCTTTTCTTGTTTCCAGTTCTGCTTTCAACGTCTGCTCATACTGAAGAAGCAGGCCATTAGTTGTCTTCATTCTAAAACAAGAAAGTATACTGTAAGTTATTTACTTTTCCTTTGTAACTTGATACACCTTATTTAAGGACTGCACTCTGTATTACTTGAAAGCCAATATTTGATATGACCACCTTTGTTTTTCAGCACAGCCTGAACTCTCTTAAGCATCTCATAATTTCTTCAAGTAGTGATCAAGTGTAGTTCTCCAGGCTTCTTGAAGGACATTAAAAGCTTTTCTTTGGATGTTGGCTGGCTTTTGTTCTGTTCTGCTCTCTGTCAGGATGATCCCACACTGCTTCAGTAATGTTGAAGTCCAGGCTCTGGGGAGGCCAATCCATGACTGACAGCATTCCACTGTGAGTTCTTCTATCTAGGTATGCTTTTACTGCATTGGCAGTGTGTTTGGGATCACTGTCATGCTGAAAAATGATATCAGATGACTCACCATGGTATTGTATGATGATCAAAACCTGAGGAGTCCTCTGCATTCATAATTCCATCAATTTTGACAAGATTCCCAACACCACTGGCTGGAATGACAAATGCAGCCCCAAACTATGATAGAGCCTCCATCCTGTTTTACAGATGGCTGTAGACTCACTGTTGTACCTCTCTGCTGACCTCGTCCATACATATCGTTAATGATTTGAACCAAAAATGCCCTATTTGGGTTCATGACTCTATAAGACCTGTTGTCACTGATTATCAGTCCAGTTCTTGTGTAATTTGGCATAACCTCTGTATCACTGGAGATACAATTTAAAATTGATTCTTTGCTAAGCTGTCTGTTATGTGTAGATACAACACTGGTTAATCCCTTGAGTTAGGTGCTTGGACTGGACTGAAAATTACTGAAAAAGCAGCCAATGTCCAAAGAAAAAAATCTGAAAAACCTAGAATAAGCCAGGAGAACTATTGTTCAAGACCACTTTAAAAAATTACAAGAAAGCTTGGAAGCAAACTATAAAGACATACCTGTGCACAGTACTCTATCTTCCTGCTGTTCATCATCAACTTCAATGTTTTTAAAAATACTTTTTCTTTATGCCTGATGATATCGAGTGTTTGCCTCTGAACCTCGATCTGCATTTTTTTTTTTAATATCTGGGTCATATTTAAAATCTTACTATGTACCATTGTAAATCTAGCATGGTTTGGCACATGTATAACCTATTTACACAATGCCATACCTTTTTGCATTTCCTTTATTGCGTGTTACAGTGCTCTGTTTCACTCCAATTTCCTCTTCAAGTTTCTCAATCCTTCTGTGGAGTTCTCCAATGTAAGACTTCTTCTCAGCAATGTCAGCTCTGCAAACTGTTGCCAAATACATTAACACAGCACAAATACTTTGGTATTAAAAGCCAAGGTTCATGCTACAGGATTCTCAACACTATTTCTGAGATTAATAGCTGAAATCCAAAAGGACACCATCACTTTGTAATGTAATCCCTTAAGGCTAGCCAGGTGGCTGGAAATGTACTGGATGGGAAACGTAATCAATCCTCCAAGTACTAAAGTAGGGCCCTTTGAACAATACTGGGTTAAATTGACCTTATAAGGAAAGGATAGGTTATTTCTTTAAATTACTCAAAAAGAAGGAACCAGAGATGATAAATAAGATACTGCCACTTATTGATGATCCAAAAAAGCCCACTAAATACGAAAAACCAAACAGAAATCCTTAAAGGGCTCGAGAAACAAAAGATGGACAAACTGAGAATAAACAGACAAGCTGATAACTGAAAAGGGGATAGGCAAGTCTATATTTACACACAGGGGCAGAGAGAAAACAATCAAACAGAGAAAACTAATGATGGGAAAGACAATCATAAAGGAGGGAAGAGAGCAAAAGCAGGAAGTAAAATCACAAGTAGACATGAGAAAACATTTATAGTTTGGCCTCTGTACACCACCACAGTGGATTTTAACGTAAAGAAAAAAGGGTTGAAAATAGGAGAAAAAATAAGAATAAGAGGACAGAACACAAGCAGAAAAACACAGTGGTTCACCAAAAAACAAACAGCACCTGAAAAAATATACATGTATATGATAAAACACTGATGCAAAAACAATCTTATTGTGTTTTGTGTGCATGTGTGCGTGAGTGTCTTTGTCAGGAAACGTAATTGATAATGAAGGTGAGAAGGCACAACAATGACCCCTGGGAGCCAGAGGCAGACAGAGAATGACCCAGGAGACCCAGACTGTCCGCAGCCCCCCCCAAGAACTCTGAAGACCCGAGGGCCCACATCCTGATTGCAACTGCGTGTGCACCCCAGAAGAGGAAAAAGGGAGACCCTAGACCGAGTCCTCGTGGCCAAAGTGCAAAAGATCTAGAGATTCAGAGGTAACGAGCAGCCAACCCTACCAGAGGCCAGCCACCCTGGTACAATCTGAGAACATGGCCTTGTGACCCCACGTGCCCAAGAGCTGCCTGACACCCAGCAGAGCCCAAACCCCCCTGTGCCACAGAGGCGCACCCCCAGATCTCAACCCCCAAGGGAGCAGGCAACCAACCACACCAAAACAGCCAGACATGCACCCTGAAACCAACAGGTACTAACATCCTGGGGGAGGCAGCAACGACCAATAGGGAGAGATAACCCCCAACCTCCATGACCATGTCCTACATAGCCATGGCTCAGCAAGGTCCAGACCAAGCTGTGTGCATACCCATACACACAAATAGCACGCTCACTGACACACATCCACATACCAATCATACAAGGATATAAAAAGACACACAGGATGAATTCTAACTTGTACAGAAATAAACAGATAATGTCCCACAGCAAACTGCAGAAGCATCCTAAGACTTTACTATGGCAAAAAATAATACTCATATTTAAAATTGTGCAACTTTATCCCATTACTTTTTAGAAAATGGGGACGGTGTATAAAAATGGTTGTAATTCTTAACTGTAGCTAAATATGAAGACAGAAAAAAAAAAAGAAAAACCCATACCAGTAGACACTGCCTTTAGCCTAGTTTGCTATGACCAACCTTAATGCTAACACACACCTTTAATCTGTTGGTTGATTTCATTCTTCTTTTGAGAAAGCTCCCGAGTTTCAAGAGCTATAAAAATAAAAATACAAATTACACTTATATTATATTTTTAAAAAAACTTTTATTTTCTTATAAATTTTAGGTTATTAGTAGCTAGCTTGCGGCTAATATTTAGCCATACAGTTAACAAGCTAATGCTAATCCATGATATAAGAAAACTACTGTTAAACTAGAATAAACTAAATAAGTAAACTTACCGAGCTGAAAGAGGAGACTGTCGATATTATCAAGTGAATACTTGTCATTCATTTTTATGTTTTCAGGTTAGTATTACCACATCAACTGATACCTGTCTTACTGGCTGCTGGTACTACTGCTAAAGGCTAACTGAGACCTGAAGAGATGATTTTCCACGCTAACTCTTTTTTAATTATTTCAGTTATCAGTTAAGAACTAGAGATTCATTTGGTTGTTTCTATTTTTTTTAATGCAAGCATATAAGTGAAGGCCTTTAACTAATTTTAAAAAATTATTTATCTATTTTTTTAATTTTAGTGGTATTCTGTGAACCAGCTCGAGACCACCACTATCATACTAATTTTATTAAAATAAAGTTATTTGCCTAAGCATTATAATTATATGATAAAGTAAACCATATGAAATTCAGTGCAGCAGAATAAACATGAAGATATAAAAAGCGATATCAGGTGACAATAAACTGGCCTAGTATGACAGAGTAAAGTGTAGAGGACAGTGCAATAAAGTCAGTGCACACAGAGTGAAAGTGTCAAACAGTATGACCAAGTTAGTTCCATCTACCCATAAATATACAATAAACACAAACAGAGCCATTTAAAGAAGTATTACTGTATAAGATATAACAAGGTTATAAATGACTGCTAAAAAAACTTGTTTGCTTGAGGGTTAAAGAAGTACAGTATTGTACAAAAGTCTCAAGGCCACCCCTCATTTCTATTTTCCAGCTACAGCTCACTGAAGCCTCATCAAAAATAGTCTCAGTGGAAGGGCAGTTTTCAAGAAGCCATTCTTAAGGTACGGACATGGGGGAAAAAAGGCTGAGGTATGTCAAATTACACAAAAACTGGACTGAAAATCAGTGGTAACAGGTCTGATGGAGTCATGAAGATAAATTTCAAAGCTTTGGTTCAAATCATTATCAATATGTATGGAGGAGCTTAGGAGAGAGGTACAACAATGAGAGTCTACAGCCATCTGTAAAACAGAAAATCCATCCATCCATCCATTCGCTTCCGCTTATCCTTTTCAGGGTCGCCTATCCCAGCAAAAAAAATTTAGTGACCAATTAACCTAACCCCAGTAACTGCATAAAAACAGAAAATAATAATAAAACAACAACAAAAAAAAATAATAATAAAAATAAAATTTTAATTTAAATTAAAAAACAAAAAACAGGGTGGTTTTGATCCACCATGCAATACTATCTGGAAAGCATCTGACTGGCAATAGCTTTTCAGCATGACAACACACTGGATTATACCTGGATTGAAAAACACACAGTGGAATCCTATCAGTCAAGGATCGGCATCCCAGAGCCTGGAACTCAACATTATTGAAGCAGTGTGAGATCATCTTGACAGAGAGTGGAACGAAAGGCAGCCAGCATCCAAAGAAGAGCTTTGAATGTCTTTCAAGAAGCCTGGAGAACTCTTCCTGAAGACTACTTAAAGAAATGACAGGAAAACTGCCTAAGATAGTTCAGGCTGTATTGAAGAATAAAGATGGTCACACTAAATGTTGACTTTCAAGCTTGTGAGAATTGTACAAACTCTGTTTTTGCCTGATATACTGGATTTCTATGCATGTTTGCACATTTTTCAATAAATAACTGCACCTGTTCCTCATTTTCCTAGCAAAATATAAAGAAATGAGGGGTGGCTCAAGATTTTTTGCACATTACTTTGCCTGCAGATTTAAGTTTGTACATGATATTAATAAAAAAAAAGTGTTCAGGAGGAAGGATACAGTCACCCTGCTGACTCTCTGGTTGGATCTGATTTTCAATCTCTATCAGCAGGTCAAAGTCAGGGACCATGAGGTGTCGATGTACTCTGATGTGCTGGTACTGGCCGTTATGGCTCAGAGGGTTGTCTGTGGAGTCTGTGCCAAACAGGACCAAAGCGAGCTCAACCTTTGTCCCTGAAAAAAAACTGACAGAAGGGGGAGGGCAGTCCAGAGGGTGCTTTAGATGACAGCCTCATCAGAGTGCTTTGTTTTATGAATGTGCAAATGTACCTGGTGCTGGACAAACCTCTGGATTACTTTTTTGGCAAGTTCAAAGGGCAATTTCCCCTGGGGCAGAGTTGGAACTGCTGCAGCCTACATCCATGCACATCACCACAGCTGTCTGCAAAGGACGCACTTCTTTAATATATGACATTTCTGTTTAACACTTTAGAGGTGCCGAAAAGCACAACATTACTCGAGCAGTATGAGATCATCTAAAGGCAGCCCACAAGCAAAGAAGAGCTTTGAATGTCCTTCAAGAAGTCTGCAGAGCTGTTCCTGAAGACTATCTAAAGAAATGACAAAAAAGCTTGACTTAGAGCATTCGGGCTGTGTTAAAGAATAAAGGTTTTCATACCAAATATTGACTTTCAAGCTCATTAGAATTATGCAAGCTGCTTTCAACATTTTAAACTGTATTTCCATGTATGTCTGCCCATCTTTCAACAAATTGTTCCACCAATTTCCAATTTTCATAACAAAATATAGCTAAAGAAATGAGGGGTAGCTCGACTTTTACACAGTGCTGTACATTCTGAAAATGTTCATTTGAGGTGTTGCCAAAAGACACACTTAAAAATCTGCTAGAAAACAAAAAAGTTACTTCTTTTTGAATTAGTTTAAAAAATAAATAAATAAAAAGATGAACAGCCTGAGATATATTAAGAAAAATAAGTGCAATTTCAACAACATATCTCAGTTTTTCCATGTATATTGAGTCTACCATTATTAGGTAGCTCTACAATTATTTGAACTTTCCATTGCATTTTTACTCCTGTGTTGTAAGGATCACGCATCAGGAATTGAAAATTTTTCTTGAAAAAAAAAAAGGAGAATTAATTTCAGTGTGACTTTCACACTTTGCACAGCCATGCATGTGGCCTCGGAGCTGCATGCTTGACACTGCTGTATTTTATAGACCTATAGGCTTTGTAATACGTTGCCTTAAAATGGAATAAATAACATACATAATCTAATACACAACAGAGGTTAAAAACCTTTCAGCTGAGATATCGTAGAGTCTAAAATACAAGATATCGTATGATATTTGTATTTTATTTCGGGGATTATATTAGGCACCGCTGTTTTTCTCACCCCACCATCATTTTTTCCTTGTTCACATGACGCCCGTGAGGACCATGGATCGTGGGGATTGTTGTGCGGCAGAGGTTGGAGGGGCGGGATTAGTGCTATTCTGGAAACCACTTTGCGTAGCGCATCTGTATGGGCACAAAACACAGCGCTGAAATGTGTGGGCTCCTGCTCTGTGTCAGGAAGATTCAGTAATTTATTCTCTCTTGGTGCAAGTTCATCTACACGGTGCTCGTCCAGCGGATTGAAGGTAAGATGAAATCTCAGTGGAAATATTGTGGTTAGTGCACACAGTCACCGGCTGCAGACAAAAGAGCGGACATGGGTGGGATTTAAATGGGAGGGGATCAGCTGTATGAAGGGCTGCATTGTCGATTTCACCCCCCTCTTATGAAAAAAATGCATTGTTTTGGAACAACTGCACATTTCCTTCTAGAAATTTTGCATTTTTTTTTTCTATCATGTGTCTGGACGTGATTATATTAGCCTGAGCCCCAGCCTATATTGCTGCGCTGTAGTGCAAAGAGACCCCCTCCCCCCTATGAACAAATGTGTCATGCTTTGTTTGTGATATCCTATTTGTTTCCAGTTCATGCAGATGCCATGAGATCAATCATAACGTGACATTTGACATAGACACATAAAGAGAAAATAGGCTGCTGTGCAGAATCTGGGCCAGGATCACTGTGCACTGAGCTTAAAAACATGTTTTTCCTAATGGCGCTCTGTGTGTGTGGTTGTGTGTATGTGTGCATGTTTTTATGACTTTGCAATCAGTTGAAAGCTTAATGCAATAGGTGGAGATTTTTATGTTGCTTATGATTTCACTATTCATTTCTGCAGGTAACACATCAAAAACACTAGCCTCAGAGTAAGAGTTAACTGATGAATGAGAGAGCATGGCACAGGTAGAGGAGCCTCAAACTGAGGGGGAAGGCAGCCCCCAGATGGCCTCCTTAAGGTCTGACGTGTCGGGGAGCCATGCAGACGATGGAGAAGCAGGACCCTCCATGAGGAGGAAGAGGAAGAAGAAGAAAGACCCACGTCCTGAGTCCATCATTGTCTACCGGTCTGAAATGGAGAGGGCACCAGGAGAGGACCAGGGAGGAGAGGAAGTGGCAGAGAGGAGCACTGAGGAGGGAACTAAATTCCTCTGCACACCCACAGGCGAAGGTGAGAAAGCTGTCACATATTGTTAAAATCAGGAAACCAGCATGCCAGTTACTATTACTGCAGGAAAGGATTCATACATAATACAGCCTTTAGTGTTGCTACAAACACAGTTCCAAAAAAGTTGGTACATTGTATAAAGGGTAATAAAAACAGAATGCAATGATTTACATAAACCCATATTTTATCCACAATAGAACACAGAAAACATATTAAAAAAATATATTAAACATATTAAACCGAGAAAATATATATAATTTTAAGAAAAATATTAGCTCATGACAAAAAACGGTTGCGACAGGGTCATGGTCTCTGGGAACTGAGGAAACCAGTTCCCGGACATTTAGGAGAGGAATGTCCCATTCTTGTCTGATTTAGGATTCTAGCTCCCCAATAATTCTGGGTCCTCTTTGTCCTATTTTTTGTTTCATGATGTGCCAAATGAGAGTGATTTCTCCAGATTCTTGGAATCTTTTGATGATATTATGTACTCTAGATAATGATATATTCAAAATTGAGGAGCATAATTCTGAAATTGTTCTACAATTCGTAGACATGTTTTTTTTTTTTTAGATTGGTGAACCTCTGCCCATCTTTACTTCTGAGAAACTGCTTTTCTAAGATGCTTTTTATACCCAATCATGTTACTGACCAGTTGCCAGTTAATTTAATTAATTGCAAAATGTTCCTTCATCTATCACCTACCACCTTCCAGCCTCCTGTTGGCCCTATCCTAACGTTTTTGAAACATGTTGCTGTCATCAAAACCATCAAATTAAAAATGATCTAAAAATTTTCATGAAATGGTGAAATGTCTCAGTTTAAACAGCCCGCATGTTTTCTATGTTCTATTGTGACCAAAATATGGGTTTATGAGATTTGCAAATGACTGCATTCAGTTTTTCTTTAAATTTTACACAGAGTCCCAACATTTTGAGAATTGGCTTTGTTCATCACCTTCATTGTGTTATTATTATTATTTCAGGCAATTATCTTCTGAGTTTTGTGCTGTGAATTATTTGCTGTGAACATACTGATGTAATGGTATGGATGCTAGGTAGCCATATGCTATGCACCATAGCTTACAGACCTTTTTTACACATACTCAAAATGTAACATCAAAATGTCCTCTTGGTCCTTTCTGGAGCTTTTATTCAGTGTGCAGGTGCCTATCTTGCAGTGTTTCGCCACTGTCTGCTGTATATTGTATATACTACCCCAAAGCATGATTAAGATGACAGAAGAGTTTAACTTTGTCAATCAAATTTAGGTTCATTGGACAAAAAAAAGCAATTTTCAGTAATTTTGAAGAGCTTTTTTGTTTCTTCCATGTCATATTATCTATGAACAGGCTGGAGTCTTCCTCCAGACAGTCGCTATGTGACCCTGACCGGCACCATCACCCGTGGAAAGAAGAAGGGTCAAGTGGTGGACATACACGTCACTTTGACAGAGAAGGAAATCAGGGAATTGGCCAAGTCGAGGGAGCGTCTTGATGCAGAATGCGAAGCGAGGGAAGGCTCCAAACGTAACTGTAGCTTAGGTGTGTGTCAGGGACCCCATGTAGTCCTGTGGAGCATCTCGTGTGCACCCGTGGTTTTTATCCTCTCCTTCATTACTTCCTTCTACTATGGCACCCTCACCTGGTACAATGTCTTCCTGGTGTACAATGAGGAACGGACGTTCTGGCACAAGATTACAGTGTGCCCCTTTCTTATCATCTTCTACCCAGTGCTCATCATGCCTTTGGCGCTCTCGCTGGCTCTGTACTCTGCTGTGGTGCAGGTGTCCTGGGCCTTCAGTGAGTGGTGGCAGGCAGTGCGAGACCTGGAGAAAGGTTTCTGTGGCTGGGCCTGTGGGAAGCTGGGGCTTGAAGACTGTTCGCCCTACAGCGTAGTGGAGCTGCTTGACTCTGACACTGTTTCTGGCACTCTGCAGAGCAAGGCACCCAGTGAACTTGCCCAAACATCATCTGTGTAAAGCAGTGGATGCTAGGATCAAGGAACATATTGCTGATGCCGTCAAAGATGGAAATTCTTTCAATAATTTGAGTGTCAAAATAAGCACCACCACTCTATCTTTCTGCTAATGAAGGGTTTGAGACTTTACTGAAAGCTACAGGAGAAAGAAAAGAACCTTTTGATTAGATTTTTTTCTCTAAGTATTTAAAAGTGTCTCTTTTGGTAATGATCACACACTAAACACTGCCTAAGCTGTCCTTTGGTGCTCAACTGCTACCACAGAGCACTATTGGACTCTAAACATAATTATTATGGGCCTTTTTTTTTTTTTTTAATTACAGGTTCATTACAGCCTCCCACAGATCACTAAATAGTAATTTCTGAACAGCAGTCCCACTCAAAGACCTTTTCAAATATACTAGCCTTGGTTTTCACAGCCAAACCGTGGACACTGATACCCACACAAGCCTGGGAGTTTACACCAACTTTCACTTCATCTGTAAATATCTGTACCTAACTATATATGATCACTGTGCTGTGACAATGATATCAAAAATACCCTCAAAAGCAACACTGTTGTGTTTGTAAAGTAATCATAATCAGTTGTATTTGGAGCTTAACAACTGGAAGAAAAGGGGGCAACTGTCCTGCTGGCACTGGTGCTTGTTTATTGTGTGTCAGTTGCTGATTTTAGTAGGAATACACATCAAGAGCGTCATTATGACCAGAGCAAGAGACAACAGCATTCTCATAAAATCTGACCTTCCCTCCTCTGCCTATAGCACACAACATAGCCCTAAGTTACTACCTAACCCATGAATCTTTCATTTTGAGCAACATATACACTATATGACCAAAAGTATTGGACAAGACCTCTTAGCCATGCAGTCTACCTTTAGAAACATCTGTGAAAGGATGGACTGTTGTAAAGAGCTCATTGAATTTTGGGCATGGAACTGTAATAGGATGTCACTGTTGCAGCAAGTCAGTTTGTGAAATTTTGTCCCTCCTAGATATTCCACAATCAACTGCAAGTAGAATTACTGCAAAGTGGAAGTGTTTAGGAACCACTGCAATTCAACCAGACCACATGAAGTTACAGAGTGGGTCACCAAGTGCTGAGGGGCATAGTGCGCTGCAGAACTCCAAACTTTCTCAGCATTAACATCGACACACAAACTGTGTGCCAGGAACTTCGTGGTATGGGTTTCCATGGCTAAGCAGCTCCTGTAGGTGTAATGTGTAGGTGGCCCAGTAGTTCTGTCCATATAGTGTATGTTGTTTAGTGTTTAAAAGACATGAATTCATTATCTTTAACAGCCGGCACTTCCGATTTTAGCGAACATACGAGCCTTGGAGTAAAACCTACATTTGTTGGGGACTGTTCATACACATTTGGAGTTGTAGTGACTACTAGTGACTACTAGGAGGATAATGCATCCAATGTGTGTGGGAGTCCACAAAAACCTAACCTTATATCAATGAGGGAATATATTACATAAGTGATGTTTTTATTAGTGGTAAGAATTCCAGTGGTATTTTACTGGTATTTTATGGTTAAGCAAAATGTCAGGTTTTTGCTTAACAGACGATTCTTAAGCATTTAATTTCAATTTTACTTATATAATCAAACAGTGTGGCTATCTCTTTGGACCTCCACGAATTCTTTTTAGCATAATCCATTGCTGATTAAGATCTTTTTAAGGCAGTTTTTGAAACTAAAAGTGATAATATGATCCACACATGACCCTCTGGGGTAAGAAGAATTTTAGCCTGTGGGCTCTGTACATAATCAAAGTAATCAATCAAGGTATTTAAACAATGCATGCAGACTGAGAGGAAGGGAGATCGAGCCCCCTTTTTTGCCTCCAGCTCCTATAGAGGGTTAATTCAGCCGTGACCATATTGAGAACAAGCTGACATATTATGCTTTTTTCATTGTCATGTTATCTATCATATGTTGAACAGCATTAAATCAGATATTTGTGTTGTATTCACTGTTTTGGTTTGCACACAAACAAAATGAAGTTTTTTGTGATTTTCCAGCTGAAGAAATCCCGTTACATTTCCATGTTCACATATTTTATGTCACTTCCATTTGTTTTCTATATTTAAGCCTAGTATACTTTCTGAAGATGTTCTAGCTACGTGTTTTTATACTTCGGCACTTTGAGATACCTGTACTGTAAACAACTATCATAAAACCGATTGAAATTCAAGTGAGATTGGATTAAAATAACCAGATGGTTTAAATATTTGATGATTCAAATGTTTATGGATAGAAGTGGCTGGGTAAAGTGATGCAGTTTCACATGGTGAGAATCTATATGATGCAAACATTTACACATATGAAATAAAGTTTTGTGTTATTACATCTCAACTACAGGCTGATTTTTGAATCTGTGTTGTAAAAGCCGGTGAGTATTTTCTGTGGTCGCACTAACCACCAGAGAAATACAAGTCAGCCTGTAAACCTGCATGGTGCATGCAGATGGCTGTCTGGGATGTGGGGTGCTTTAAGACCTGATTATTGGCACCCCAGTGTTATCCTGCAATATACTCACTGAAGAAAATCCAGACTCTCTTATGGAGCATCAGCAGTTCCAAATACCATGTGTTAGTGAGAAACACAGGTCGCCATACATTTACCAACTTGTTCTGCTGTGTCCTCTTTTTTTACGGTTTGATTTTGTCAGGCTAATTTAGGCTCTAGTTGGAGCTTTAAAATAAATAAGTTACATAAGACGTACAAAACACAAGGTCTGAGCATATGAATACATTAAAAACGCAAAACTACTTAAGTGTAAAGGTACAAACCCGTGAGTCATGGATGAACATTGCTACTGAATGATTGAAGATAATAAGGCTATGCATTTAATCATTTTTCTGGGCATGTGGGAAGTTGACTAGTTTACTGAGCACTGCAAGGACGGTTTAGTCAGACTTATAATTTATAAATGAATCAAAAATAATTGCAAATGAAAAATCTGAGTATATATATATATATATATATATATATATATATATATATATATAAAACAGACACAAAACAATCAATTTACGGATGGAAAAGATATAACTATTTCAACCTCAGTGTTTTTGAATCTTGACAACAGCTCCAAACTATTTGCATATTGTAGGAGCACAGACGCTGGAGGGCGTTTGACCTACATTTGATTTTTGCTTTTAATCGGACCGGCGCTGCAGTCTTTCTACCACGAAAGCCTTTGTGACGGCTTTATACCGGTCTTGTTTAATGCGTATTGATGCACATTTAGGGCACATTGTAATTTACGGTGAGCAACAATAGATAATAAATTCGTGTGACGTACGGATAAAATCTCACTGTAAACAGGAACTTCGTTTCTGTTCCCGCAGCTCACCGTTTCTCTCCGGATCCATAACAAAGTGACACAGTCTTTCCTCTGGTGGAGGGAAAGCGCGAAGAAGATGGCAGGCGGTAAAGTAAGTTATTTTATATTTTCCTTGGTAAAGAATTGAACCACATACATGTAGAGGTCGGTTAAATACTGCTCGTGCAGCTTTTAATCATAAGGAATAATTTGCTGTTTCATTGAACTTTGAAGCGTTTAACGTCAGCGATGTGTTGGGACATGTTGAGACTGAGGCTGTCACGCCCTCATTCACTGCATTCAAGGCTCAGTTACTGGCTTTAATTGCACAAGAAAACTTGGCTTTAAAGTAATAATTAAGAAGTACTTTTGTGTTTTTGGCACCTCTAAAGTGTTAAACAGAAATGTCATGAATTAAAGAAATTTGTCCTCTGCAGACAGCTGTGGTGATGTGCATGGATGTAGGCCTCAGCATGTCTAACTCTGCCCCGGGGGAAGAGTCTCCCTTTGAACTTGCTAAAAAAGTCATCCAGAAGTTTGTTCAGCGCCAGGTACATTTGCACATTTATAAAACAAAGCACTCTGATGAGGCTGTCATCTAAAGCACCCTCTGGACACTCTCCCCTCTTTCTGTCAGGTTTTTTCAGAGACAAAGGTTGAGCTCGCTTTGGTCCTGTTTGGCACAGACTCCACAGACAATCCTCTGAGCCAGAACGGCCAATACCAGCACATCAGAGTACATCGACACCTCATGGTCCCTGACTTTGACCTGCTGATAGAGATTGAAAATCAGATCCAACCAGAGAATCAGCAGGCTGACTGTATCCTTCCTCCTTCTCTGAACATCTTTTTATTAATACCATGTAAAAACTTAACTCTGCAGGAAAGATGATGTGCAAAAGGTCTCGATCCACCCCTCTTTTCTTTATATTGGGAAAATGATGATGGGGAAATGAGCTAGGAAAATGAGGAATAGGTGCAGTTATTTATTTAAAAATGTGCAAACATGCATAGAAATCCAGTATATAAGGCAAAAACAGAGTTTGTACAATTCTCACAAGCCTGAAAGTCAATATTTAGTATGACCACCTTTATTCTTCAACATAGTGTGAACTATCTTAGGCAGCTTTCTTGCAGTTTCTTTAAGTAGTCTTCAGGAATCATTCTAAAAACTCGTCTTTGGATATTAGCTGCCTTTTGTTCCATTTGCTGTCAAAATGATCTCACACTGCTTCAATAATGCTGGGGTCCAGGCTCTGGGGAGGCCTGGGTTTTTCTATCCAGATATAATCCAGTGTGTTTAGGATCACTGTCATGCTGAAAAATGAGGCTGTTGCCTATCAATGCTTCCCAGATAGTATTGCATAGTGGATTGAAATTGATGGTACTTTTCTGTGTTTATAATTCCATCAGTTTTGACAAGATTCCCAACACCACTGGCTGAAATGCAGCCTCAAACCATGACACAGTCTCCACCGTGTTTTAAGGATGGCTTTAGACACTCACTGTTGTACCTCTCTCCATACATACAGATGTTGAACCAGAAATTTCAATTTGGATTCATCACTTCATCAGACCTGTTGTCACAGATTTTCAGTCCAGTTCTTGTGTAATTTGGCATACCTCAGCCTTTTCTCCATGTTTCCCTTCCTTTCTGATAAGGCTTCAGCGAACGGTAGATGGGTCAACTGAAGGGCCAAATGCATGTCTCAGGCCCTGTGTCAGGTCTTTGCTGAATTTTTTTCCTGTTTCTTAAGGACATGACTTTCAGATACTGTTATTCTGCTGTAGATATTTTTTTATGCTTGCCAACTCTTCTTTTGTCTTCTACTTGTCCCATTTATTTAAATCTTTTAAGGACACTGCACACCATGCTGAGATAAGCCAGGTTTTCAGCCAATACCTCTTGGGAAATCACCTTGTTTGTGTAAAAAAATACCTGCTAAACTGTGTTATCTTTTGCAATTTTTTTTGTAGATTTGACTAAAGAAATAGGGACAGATTATTCTTCTAGTAACAAAGTGCCTGAAAACAAAATTTAAAATTTCTTCTTTGCTGAGTTGTCTGTTATGTGTAAACAAAACACTTGTTCATCCCTTGAGTTTGGTCCCTTTTTTATCCTTGAATGTTTCATAGTCAGTGCCAAGCAAACAAGCAAAAGACATTCCTCTGAAAATGGTCCGGTACAAGGACCGGAATGAAAATGAGTGAATACCAGCCAATGCCAAAAGAAAAACATTGAAAGAGCTTCAGAAAGTCTGGCTCCTTGGAAGGAAAAATATAAAGAAATGAGGGGTGGCATTTGCATAGTACTGTACATGATACAAAATTTACAGTAGTCCAGTTCTTTTTTTTTTTTCCCGCGGTAGCATTGATGACTGTGATTAGAACTCTCATTAAAGTGCTTTCTAAAAAAAGAAAAGAATCACGTTGCTTTTATTAACACTAATGTAGACGGCACTAGTGAGGTGAAGAATGACACTTTATTGATGTCTGGTATGATTTGTGTTGCTAAACTAATGCTGCTAAACTGTCTGAATCTCCTTAACTGGTCTCTAACAGGGCTGGATGCCCTTGTAGTTTGCATGGATCTTCTTCATACAGAAACAAAGTAAGAAACTCAGTATTTCATGAATCTTGTGCTTCACTGAAAAGCAAAAATCTGACATAAGTCCACATATCTCAGTTTTCACTGTGCTGAAGGATTTTTTTTTCAATGGTACCTTTTTAAGGGGGAAAAAATATGATTGTCTCAACATTGCCCTGCTGACTGACCTCAACACCCAGACCAATGCAGAAAGCCTGGAGGTTATCATTGAGAACCTCACCCAGTCTGGCATCACCATGCAGTTCTTGTAAGGTTCAAACATGAACATTCACAATGTGGCATCTCAAAATGAATGCATTATTAAACTGATATGTAAAGCTGATTAAAGCTGATTTCATGATATTTCACTTTTATCAGTCCTTTGCTATTTTTTTTCTTGATTTAACTGTAATCTTTGGACTTCCAGTTTGCCTTTCCCTGTGGAGGAGGGAGAGGAGGGCCAAGGGGATCTGGACAGAAGAGGCCCCGGTCACCCAGGCACAGGCAAAGGTCTTTCTATGGAACAGAGGAAAAACATGGAATTAGTGAAAGAGATCATGCTAAGCCTGGATGTGGAAGATGGCCTGGATGAAATTCACACCTTCAGGTAGGTGGACCTCCTGTTAGATTTCTGACAAAAAAAATAGACGTTCTCTGAAATGTTTTTCTAAATCAAGATGAAGTTGATGTTTGGTGTCTCAGATTACTTGTTTTCCATTTGCCTTTTGGTATTAAAAACTCTTTATTTTCAGACAGCAGTTTATATTAGAAGGCAAATATCAAGAGAGGAGAGGTACAAGGTCATATCTTCTGTCAAGAGATGAGGTGTGCACACAAAGTAATGAAGAGTTTGGAAGGAAGATAGAAATTAATTAACTTACCCCACAATTTAATTAACTAATTTTTCTTTTTCTTTTTTTCTAATTTTTTCTAATTCTTCTTTTTTTGGGTTTAGATAGATAGATATACTCTTGTGGGGGGTTCAGGAAACAGTGCCTTGTGAGTGCTTTTTTGCCTGAAAAATCAACATGTTTAAATAATAAAGTGGAAAACTTTATTCCACACATAAAAAGTATGTGTTTTAGCCTTTTGAGAATTTCCACCAAGAAGGGCATTCCCATTATTACAGGGCATTCCAAGGTTATATGCCAGTGATTGCCTTCCTGAAACCCACATTACCTTCAACATTTAGTATCTCCTGCTAAATGTACTTTGTGTTTCAGTGTGATAAATAAGCAAATTCAATATTTCCATTATTTCCATATGTGATAATTTGTACATTTGCCTTGGAATGTCCAATCATTCAGCCAGTTCTCATCTGATATTGAAAAACTGTCCTCTCCTTCCCATTTTCCTTCAGTGTATTCTGTAGTGAGTTTTAGTGTGTCAAAAAGCCTTTATAAATTTTAGAGGTGGCTGCCTTAATTGAATCATTTTTGGTGAGCACAGAGAAATATGTTCCATATTGAGTCATCAAGGTCTGCTCTTTTTTTTTTTTTTTTTTTTTTTATTTTAATGTTGAAAAAGTCAAATTTTCCAGGGTGATATTCCTTCCTCAGATTCTTTTAATTTTCCTGTTCTGTAAGTGATTAGAGTGTATTTTTACCTTTTGAGATATGAATCTGTGATCCATTTCACTTGGCCTTAAACCCGGGGTCATAGGTACACCATTGGGGTCGTCATCTAGTTTATATTCTCTTCTTCTTCCACGTGCTTTAATCCTGTTGTAGGGATGCGATTCAGGAACTGTGTATGTTCAAGCGTGTTGAGAGGCGACCCGTGGCCTGGCCGTGTCAGCTGACCATAGGCAGCTCGCTCTCCATCCGAATTGTTGGCTACAAAGCAGTAAGTTAAATTTTGAAGAGCACTTGATTATTACTTACAGTGCTTCCACACTCCAAACTGGGAAAAGTCATCCACACACTTCTTTCCTCTGTGTGCATCTTCAGAGTGCAGGAGAGTGGTTTTAGCAGACATCATTGCATCAGCTCAAATTCTGGCTTTTTTTTTTTTTTCTATGGCTCCTAGCCTTTAAAGCACATCTAGTCCTGTCTCCAAGTCACATAGGAGAAATGTTGACTCAAGCCAGTTTGCAGTCTTAGATCCTCATGTGGGTTCCTTCTGAGTGTTCTACAGGTAACTGTGCTTTTGCCATCAGGGCTTTGGAACAGCCTGCTTGAGGCGATGAGGCTTGCAGAATCAGTGACTTTTTAAATTGCTACTTAAAACATATTTTCACAGACTTGCTTTCATGTGATGCCGTTTTTTTTAAAATTGGCATATTGACATTAATTGTTTGGCAGTTTTTATTTTATTTTTTACTTTTGTTATTTTAACTTAGCTTTGATCTTACTGTTAATTCCCTTTTGCAATGTTATCCTTATCACACAGCTTTATTTAATTAGAAGCAGAAGCCGTGAGTTCCACATGTCATTTCATGGTAATTGGTGACTAATTTTCAAATAAATCAGTAACTTCTCATTTCTCCCACTCATGGCAGAAATTTGTCTAATTTTTTTTAATACAATTTCATGCAAACATACAAACGATGGCTCATCAGTAATGGTCACTTAAAGTTCTTCATGTGAAGTGTTTTCTGATCTAAAAATGTTGCTTGTCATGCCCACAGTTGACTGAAGAGAGGCTGAAGAAAATGTGGGTTACAGTTGACGCTCAAAGCAACCAGAAAGATGACGTGAAGAGAGAAACGGTCTACTGCCTGGACGATGACAATGAAACAGAGGTGCAAAAGGATGACACCATCCAAGGTAAGGAGGCCATTTGAAAAGTGCTCAGTGTTGTTACACTCAAAACCTGATCTGACTTTGAGTTCAGGTCATCATTTAGTTCATTTATTTCTGTTCCCAGGATTTCGTTATGGAAGTGACATTGTTCCCTTCTCCAAGGTTGATCAAGAACAGATGAAGTACAAGCATGATGGGAAGTGCTTCGCTGTGCTGGGATTCACCAAACAGAGCATGGTATTTTACCTATTTTATGGAGTGGTTCCATAGTGTAGTGCTTTATACACATCCCTGACAGTAAAAAGAACCCTGTTCCTCCCCTGGGAGGAGACACAAATCCCTTTGGAATTGCATCAGGAAGGGCATCTGTCAGAAATCTACAAAATCAAACACACAGAGCTACCTGCCGTGACAGCCCCTTGTGAATAAGGGAACAGTCAAAAGAAGCTTTATTGTCCCTGTATGGCCAAACATCCCATCTAGAAAGTAAAATGATATAAATGTTAAACCTTAAGGCTGAGCTGTTTCTTTTTCTTTCTGTTCTTACAGATACGACGTCATCAGTTCATGGGCTCTCAAATCCTCAAAATTTTTGCTGCAAGGGATGATGAGGTTAGAATGGAGAAAACTGCTACACGGCTATTGAATACGTCTTGATACTGAAATGTTTTGTCCACTTTCCTGCCTGAGCAGCATGCAGGAGTGGCTCTGTCGGCTCTTATTCGAGCACTGAATGAACTCCAGATGGTGGCTATTGTTCGTTACGCTTATGACCGGCGCAGCAACCCTCAGGTCGGCGCAGCTTTCCCATGTATCAAGAAGGACTATGAGGTGAGGAGCACGCTTTTCCTTACAAATATTCACTACATATGTGGCAGTTAGCACAGGATTAACAATGCCTCACTCATCTTTTTTTAGTGTCTGATGTACGTCCAGCTGCCCTTCATGGAAGACCTCAGACAGTTTACGTTCCCTTCTTTTGAAAGCAAAAAGTTTACTCCATCAGGTACTGTTTCTGTATATCAGAGGATTTGTATTATCACCTTTCAGATTCTCCTAAGTCTGCACCTTCACAGATGCAAAAACTTAAAATAAAATAGTTTCACTGTATTTCTGAGCATGTGGATGCCACATACACGTCACAATGGGGCTGTGCGATATTGACAAAAAATATCTCAATATTATCTGTAATTGTTCTCGATAACGATAATAACGATATTTTGCATTATTTAAAAATGTGTTCGTAAAAGAAGTGCTAGTGAAATATAAGACCTAAAGGATATTAACATCCATCCATTATCTTCCTCTTTATCTCACTAGTTGGGGTCACGGGGGGCTAAACTTTGCTGAGTGTGTGTTTTGCCAGACACCTTAGCGGATTTATGTTTGTCTTGGGCAGCGGGCCCCTGAAACTTTCCAGATTCCTCTGTGCGGTGGTTTGTTCAGAGATGATGGAACAGGTTAGTTGTCGAGCTAGCTTTAACGGCACCCGTTTTCTTGCAAAGTCTGCAAACTGCTGTCTTTTGAGTAATGTCAGTCATTTCAAATCCAAACCACCTCCACGCGAATGAAGATGATCCTCGCCTAGGAATTAAATGTAAGGCTGCAGATTGCGAGGCTGGCGATGTCTGAATTTCTTTCCCTGGCGCAGTGTTCACTTATTTCCAGCTTTAGGTGTGTTGTTTAGGCAGCTATGCTAGAGCACAGTATGGGCACTCTCAATGCGCATGCACAGCAGCCTATACTAAAGCATGAAGTAGTGAACGCGTGGAGTCAAGGTGTTTTGATTGTTGTTTTTTCCCCAGTCAATAGCATACTCAATAATGTCGGCCCATACATCGTTAACACGACAATTAAGATATTATCGTAGACAATATATATCGCACACCCCTAAATCACAGGTTTACATTTGTAATTCATGATTACTGCTGTTATTACTTAAAGATCCTCTACAGTATGGCTGTATGATTGAATCTTCATTTCAGTTATAGTTTTAGCTCCCATATGATTATGCACATAAGATAAATCAGTTACTTAATAAAAAATTTTGGTATGAAAAAAAAAAACAGTTTTTGTTTTGTCTTGTGCTATAAATCAAGCATCCCCTTTTTCTTTATAGTGGTACGCCTTCACCCCTGCTTAAAAACCCAAACTTATACAATGTGTAAACCAAGATGAAAAGATCCAGTTTTACAGAGAAAGTAAAAGGCAGAACAGTCTTTCTGTAGGTGAATCTGTAGAAGGAGTCTGCAGCTGCGTGGGCAGTTTGGGGGCCAGCAAGGTCGCATGTAAGAACAGCTTTACTGTCAAAACACTCTAGTCAAGGTCTCCTTACTGGATGACTCTGTGTCCCCCTCCACCTTTTTTTTTTTTTTTACCCCAAATATATTTAAAGGTCAAGTGCATCTTCTGTAAAAATACACTTTTTTTTTGTGATTTTCTTTTTTGTTTTGCCAAGAATACCTTCCCTTTCCCTTCCAAGCATGTTTACAGTTTTGCAAAATATGCTGCTTCAAATATTGTTTGCCTATGAATATGAAAACTTTAGTTCATTTTGGAAGCAAGATGGCTCCTATATTACTGAAAAACATTCTTATTGTGCAGGCTTAATGTTTCTGCAGAAGAGAGAGTGTTCTTTCAGTTCAAGGCAGTGTTAAACCCTGAGCATAAGTCACTGTGCACAAACATCCAAGAGAAGTTGAAGGACCTTAAATGGTTATTATTTGGCGCAGATTCCAAATTGCTTATCTGATGCTTTGATATCTTTGGCCCCACAGTTTGATATTGACTTCATTCACATTGTATATGCTAAATGAGAATGAGGCATAAACTTTAATGAGCTATCGCTGTGGTGTGATTCCTTTAGACGCGCAGCTGTCTGCTGTGGACTCTCTGATTGACTCTATGATGTTGGTAGAAGAAGATGAGAACGGAGAACAAAGAGACCTGTTCAAGCCCCATCACCTTCCCAACCCTGCCTTCCAGAGGCACTTCCAGGTACTGCAGTCCTGTTTGCAACATAGAGATTCAGTGTGGTCTTCTATTACTTCTGAGTAGAGGCAGATGGCAACATTTTTGGAGGAGATGTGGAGTGTTATTTCAGCTTAGAGGAAAAAGCTTTCATCTGTCTGACTACAGCTCAACAAGCTAGCAACTGACTATGATTTAACCAGAATTGCTTCCTCCTCAGTCACTGTCTGGTTCACCTCCTCTGCCATCGTTTTAGTGTCTGCATCATCGAGCAGTAAGCCCCGGTACCCCTCTTCCCCCCATAGAGCCATGGCTGAAAGCTGCTCTTGATCGCCCTGAGGTCATTAAAGAACACAGCCGGGCTCCACTTGAGGAGCTGAAGAGGAAGTTTCCTCTCACCGAAGTGGAGAAGAAAAAGAAGCTTAAGACTAGTGCTCAGATTTTTGGCAAGGAGTAAGTTTAGATTCAGTGTGGTGGTGTGTCATGAACAATAATTATATTGGAAAGCTTTCAAAGATAAGACCACATAAAATATTATGAGATGTAATTTATGGTATTTTATTTTCTACATATTTCACAGTAGTCTGCAAAATTCATTTATATTTTCTGATTCCAAAAAAAAAAAAGCAAATGACTTTCAGGAATTTAACAACCTGTGCTTTGTCAATTGAAGGTCAGAGGAGTCTGATGCCAAGAAGGCAAAAGAAGACGAAACAGCGGAGGAGTATAACCTGGCCGACATCGCTGAAGGCTCTGTTACCTCGGTGAGAATCGGGGGGGTTGGGTTTGGGTGACTTAATAATCTTCGGAGATGGGCCGGCTGTGGTCATGCTGCAGCTATGCTCCTCTCCCACGCACTCACATATAAAGGAACTAAAAGCGTAGACAAATCACAGAAATTAAGTCACACCTGCTGCACTTTGTCCAGGGTCGGCACCTTATGTCCCTCCTGCTGGTGCACTTCGCCTCCTTTATGCTGGTGTATGCAGGCTGAGTACTTCCTGTCTGTCCCATCAGCTGCATGTACTTTACTGACTCATCTTCCCAACCTTCCATTTTTTTTTCATTTTGCTGCCTTTTGCTGTCTGGCCGTATTTACTGTTTTACATGATAAACTTTTGTAGACTAAAGCATTATAGGGAGTAATACAGAGAAAAAATAAATATTGGATAAAGCTGTCACATATATGTATTGTTGACAAATTATACCAGCAGATTGTGTAAGGTTGCAGGGTGCTTGATTTGGATTTCCCTCCATGCTGGCAGTCCTGGTAGTAAATAATCACTTTCTATAACAAGAAAAAACTACATACCTCTGCTAAGGCTGAAAATTCTTATCACAGTAAGGATGCATTGACTCCTTGGAGCCATAATGATATCTGGATCTTCTTGAGAACATCAAGATGGTAGATCCCAACTTTTTTTTTTTTTAATTTAGCTTATATGTTTGTGAAGATATGATGCAAAATGTCTATGAGTGACAAAGAATCCTTACAAAAATTCTTGGATCCAAATCTGGACTAAAGTTACTCACATATACAGTACCACTCACTCACCCATATGAATGGGTCAGTGTGTCCAAAATTTTGACTGGAGCTGTAAGTTGGGCCGTCCTGCTAACAAACAGGCAACAAGACAGACTGGGGAAAAAATTTTTTTTGGATGGAAATTGATGGAAATCATCTGTTCTAGATAAAGTGTGCCATCACTTTTGAACAGCTGCATTTTAAAACTGCAATTTCATTCTCTGACCAGGTGGGAAGTGTAGACCCAGCTCGAGACTTCCGTGCTCTGATCAAACAGAAGACTCTTCCGTTCGGAGAAGGTGAGCTTCAGTATTTTTCTGTTTTTGGCCGGACCCCCCCCACCACACACACACACACACACACACACACACACACACACACACACACACACACACACACACACTTGTATAATAAACCATAATGACTCATGTTCAGCCCCTGTAATTGTGTTTATCTCTTTGTTTGGTTGCGGTGACCCTCGTGACCTTCCAGTCTGCCAGCAACTGACTCACAGAATAGAGCAGTTGCTAAGCAACAAGAACACACAGTACTACATGAAAAGCATCACCTGTATCCAGGCTTTTAGAGAGCAATCCGTTAAGGTAAATAAACATTCATCTTTCCTTTCGAGTGCATGATGATGTGGTATTTTCTGTTAGTGTGGCTTTTATTAGGATTATGAGCCTTAAGAAGATTAGGACTCTATTTCTTTTCTTGAATGGAAGCCAGTTATTGTGGTAGAAGTATTTGCTTACGTGTCTGTATGTAGATTTAAGTTTTTTTCAAGACTACTAAATGGAATTTAAATATTTTCTCTTTAATACTCAGCTGGGAAATGCTGATCACTACAATAGCTACCTCCAGTCCCTGAAAAGAAGCATCCCAAACAGAGGACTAGAGGTCTTCTGGGAACTGCTCGTGCAAGGTATTATACGCCTTTTTACTTAAGGCTGTGCTGTTTCTGTTAAATCATCCCCCCATGAGACCTTCACATAATTTGTCTGCAAAAGAAGAGGGTGTGTAAGGGCAGTGAAATGGAGATCGAATTTGTTCTACAAACATCCTGTTTGCCTTTGATTAAAATACTTTCTCCTGTGTTTTTTTTTCTCATAAACACCCTCTAAAATAAATTTAGGTCCATAATTTTGTTGATAAATTATGCCTCTGTATACCAACACACGGGATTTTAATTTAAACAATCCCTATGTGATTGAAGTGTAGACTTTCAGCTTAAATTCAAGGGTTTTACAAAAGCATTATAGTCACTGTCAAGGAATTACTGACATTTTTATACACAGTCCCCATTTTCATATTTACTTGGAAAACTGAATGAGCGCCAATTTCATGGCCAGGTGAGGCCTCTTCCCTTGTTCATTCCACTTATGGAAAGCATTTGGTAGCTGTTTACTGGAGCTCTCAACATGAGGCCCAAACAGATGTTACTACATCATCATTAGGCTGAAAAAACAAAATAAACCTATTAGAGAGACGGCACAAACTTTAGTTTAGTTTAGTTGGAGTGACCAAAAATAATCAACAATCTGGTGCATGTTTTTTTTTTTTTTTTTTTTTTTAAAGAATGAGTGAACTGGCCAGCTCAGCAACATCAAAAGAAGACAGTTAAAGTGCATGATGACAGAATTATTTCCACGGTTAAGAAAATTAACTTCACAATATCCAACCAAGTCAAAAACACTCACAAGGAAGTAGGCATATAACTGTTAGTCTCCAGTCAAGAGATGCCTTCATGATTAGAAATACAGAGGATTTACAACATGGTTTTCTTCCTGTCCTTACAGTCAAGAACGGGAAGGCAAGATTAGACTTTGCCGGAAAACATCTAAAAGACAGATGACAGGTAGACGAAACCAAGATTAATGTGTACCAGAATGAAGGAAGGAGAGAAGTGTAGAGAAGGAGAGAAACAGTTCACTAGATGTCATCACATTGTCTGTCAAATATGGTAAAGGCAGTGTTATGGGCATGTATGGCTGTCAGTGCTTACTGGTGTTTATTGATGATATGACTGCTGATAGAAGTAGCTAGATGAATTCGGAAGTGTACAGTGCTATACTCTCTGTAAACAGATAATGAGCCAAAACATACTGCAGAAACAACCCAAGACTTTCTTAGGGCAAAGAAAGAAATGGCAAATCCTTTAATAGCCAAATCAGACACCTGATCTCAACCCATAAGAGCACCTTTTCAGTTATTAAATACAAAACTGAATGCAGAAAGAGCCACAAATAAGCAGCAACTGAAGGTGGCTGCAGTAAAGGTGTAGATCATCTCAGGTGAGGGCAGACAGCACTGGGTGATGTCCACGGCTTATAATAATTCTTATATTTAAAATTATGCTAGTTTGTCCAATTAGTTTTGATCCTCTGGAAATGAGAGACTGTATTGAAATGGTTGTAATTCCTAAACAGTTAATGCAGCATTTGTGTTTAACCCCTGAAAGTCAGCACTTTAATCACACCGTGATCGATCGATTTAAAATCCACTGAGGTGGTGTACAGACACAAAACTATGAAAATTGTCTTTGTCTAACAAATTATGGACCTAATGACCCAAAAATCAAGGAAAGAACTGCACTGTGTTTAAAGCAATGTTGCACCCCTTAAATAATGGGATGAAATTGGTGTATTTTTGTTAAAAAAAAAAAAAAAAAACTGAATCATGAGTCACCTCAAGTTCACTCAGTTTAACTTTGAGTTTGTTCAACAGACGGTTTAACACTAATCAGCAAGGAAGAGGTTGAAGGAAGCACCATCTCCAAAACCGAAGCTAATCAGGTGACTTTAATGGGAATTTGACACACTTGAATTTGAAATGATCTTGGGAATATCCTGTTTTTTTTCTGACTGAAGCTGACTCCCCCCCCCCCCCCCACAGTTTCTGGTTGCTGAGGAGAAGAAAGAGGAGGCAGCTGCAGGACCAGTTGAAGATACTGGAGATGTTGATGACTTGGTAAGTGAGCAATTTTTATTTCTGACATCTTGCTTTTTTTTTTTTTTTTTCCCTTTTCCCTCTCTCTCTCGTTTTGGCTTTAAATACATGTTTATATAAACTGTTGTGACTCAAACTCATGTTAAAACCATTTCCTGTATATCTGCATGGTGTCTGTGTGTGTGATATATTGAGGCGTCAGATATAAACTCTTAGGGGTTACCATATTTTTTTTTTCTCCTCTTTGTGCAGCTGGATATGATGTAAGAAAAGATGGAAGAGGAGCGTCTGCAGTGGACTTCAGAGAAATTAAAAGAATGCGGACTCTCAGCCCAGCCAGACCAAACTAGTTCAGCCGTCCATTGTTCCTTCCTCCTACTTGGAGTCTTGTTGTTCTTTGTAACTCTGCACTTAACTGTGGTTTAAACATGCTGCCTAAAATACTTTTCTTTAGAATTCACAAAAATCAGTCCAGGCTGTTGTCTAGGCTTTCTGTGTTTTGTTTGAAATGCCAAAATTACTGCAGTTTTTATGGGTCTTACGGTGATACTTTGCAATAATGATGAATACAGTCTGCACTAAAAACAAAGAAACCCTTTTGGATTTTATAGAAGATAGAACTGTAGTGCCCAACAAACTGCAGGTTTATTATGATAAATCATTAAAAGCTTTATAGTTGATTAATAGTGCATGAGTTGCATTACATTTTTGTGTATGAAAATATTGACTGAACAACAATCTCCTGACAAGCTGTAGCAAAGCACAGTGCTGTGACATAATCTGCAAATTGTACAGTACAGTATAGTAAACCAGTCTCGTGTTTAGCATAGACTGTATATAAAAGTGAACACTGCCACCATGATGCCACCCTTTGGGTTGTGGACTACCATTTTGAATCCTTAACTTTGGCATTTTTGAGCCGTATTTAGACAAGAGGCTAAAATGGGTACCCCTTGGAGAAACAGTTCTTTCTGAGGGGTAAATATCAAATTAATTATGGAGTTATTTTAAAAAGGTTCACAAGCTTGCAGATACTGAGTGGTTTTAAATAGAAATCAGTCCTGAGGGCACTTTCTGTGTGTGTATGTGTGTATATATATATATATATATATATATATATATATATATATATATATATATATATATATATATATATATATTAGGGGTGGGACTCGATTAAAAAAATTAATCGAATTAATTACAAGCTTTGTAATTAATTAATCGAAATTAATCGCATTTTAATCGCATTTCAATATTTGACATGAGAAATATTAAGTTAAGTTTAGTTGATGAATAAATCAATATACATAAGCTTAAACTTCAAAATTTTGTTTATTTTCCCACCAGTCTGCTACACAGACCAACGAAGGGTGGAAGTGCTCCTGTGATAAGCAAACTCCTGAAATTAAAGTTAAGCATCATAACTGGATAGTTTTATTCAACATTAATGTCTCACTTGTTATGGTTGGAAATTAATCATTCACTCAGCTGTATTCCTTGATGTTGTTCTGCTTGTTTTAACAGCTTATTTTGAATTAAAGACTTAAAATTAAACCACAAAAAGGAGAAAAAGTTCGTTCTCCGTTTAACCAGCTGCTTTTACACAGCTGTGCTTCGCACTCACGGTTGCTAGGCGACATGAGCTACACAGAGGTGACGGCAGGTGACGCTGATATGAAGGCTAGCTGCTCACTTCCGGCCTTTGTGGTGTTCGTGGGCTGCGAAAGACGTGGGCCAGGTCCTTCGCACGATGCGGCCCCTAATTTGGACATTGTGCGTCGATATAATCTGTATGCCGGGAACTCGCGCACTGAGAAACGTTCCACGGTGCAAAGTGCGATTAAAATGCGTTAAAATTTTTAACGCGTTAATTTCCCCGTAATTAATTAATCGAAATTAACGCGTTAAAGTCCTATCCCTAATAAATATATATATTTATTAGGGATAGAGCAAATGGTTATATATATATATATATATCCTTAACCATGGTTCCCTCTTACTAACAGGGGCAGTACCTACAGACCGTCAGTGGTATGGCACATGGTTTCACTTTTCAAACACAGTGACTGTGTCCATCTTTCATATACTGTCTGCTGTGAAATTACTTTCAACAGTGTATTCACCTATTAATTTGGCCATTGCAGCTCTACAAGCAGTCGCACAAAACTGAATTTATCAAGGCAACAAATTTGAGCTCCTGCAGAAAATGAATCTATTAGATGAATCACTTTAAATGTTTGCTTTTGATTCTGAAATAAGCTGCCTGGAGTGAACCTGTCGCAAATTGCATCTGCATCCATGCATAGATGAAAGTGGGCTGATTTTCTACAAACTGCTAAATCCAGATCCTGCCACAGGTATGTTTTATGCCTGTATTTATCCAAACTTAAATACAAATGCAAAAATCAATACAGATGCTAAATCAGGCTGAGACTGAGGATGTGGGCAGACAGTTTTTCCACTCTTGGATCTGCATGGTATCAAAGATAGGGAATGTCGCAAATATGGGCACCTCTGCTTGTGAGCACAGAAGCGCCATCTGCCTTATAAACCTTTTTGCGAGGGGCAGCCAACAGAAGAAAATCAGCTTTAAGGTAGAGGAGCTAAAGCAGCTCATTTCAAATAGAGGATGAAATGAATGACTGCAGTAAGACCCAGGGTACAGCTGCAGGGAGCTCAGGCTTGTTTCACTGTAGGATGTCTTCCTCCACAGAGCCACAACAACCACATTAATGTAATAAATTGAAATAAATGATAATTATCGTTGAAAATACTGGATTAACAGCTGGAGCACCACTATGAAGCTCATGGGAGCATGGTCTCTCTAACACACCCACTGGATGAAACGATCAAACAAACTGGACTTTAAAAAATCTGAGAATTTTTCTCCTTTGAAGATGGCCTGCTGGTCCCCCATGGCCAGCTTTGTTAGGACTTCTTGATCAATGTCACTTCCTGTGGCAATCACCGTGGAAACCACCTGGTGACTACGCATGGTTTTAACTGCCCTCTCCAGGTGGATGCTGTCAGTTACGCCGTCTGTAATGAAAATGAATGAAACCTCTGCATTGCGCCTCGTTTTCTGGGTGTTTCCTTTGCTCAGGATGTTGTAGATGGCATGGAAGGTGGCAGATGTCACATTTGAAGAAGAATCTAGATACTGTAAGGCTGCTAAACCATTAACAATGGTGGCAGGGTCATGTGTGAGCTCAAAGGCCACTCGATTCTCAGACTCCTTGCCGAACTCCATCAGTGCCAGGCGGGCTCGTTTTCGATCAGTTATGCTCCTGGCCAGTCCCAGCCTGTCTGCCACCTTCTGAACAAATTCACGGACAAGGAGGAAGTTCTTCTCCCCAAGGCGCTCTGAGCCATCTAATAGAAATACCAAATCCACTGGCCGCTCAACACAAGGGGCTACGTCAGGTTCTGAAGTGAAAGAAAAAAAAAATCGCTTCCTGAAATGCATTTCATCATAAACCAGTCACCTAACTACAAAACCAAAAACTTACCACTTCTACAGGGGAGATCAGGGCACTTAATTACTGGATCTGACAGAGAAATTAAACAACCCCAGGTTAGAAAAATGCCATCAGAACAACACTGTCAGCCTGCTGGGTTTATTGATACAGGCTTACCAGGACAAAGCACAGTTTCCATCTTTTCTAAGAATTCATCAGCCACCAAGTCGGAGTAACGCTTCATTTCAGTGGCCCGGGCCTTGTTGTTACATGCAATTGACACCAGAGTCTCACTGTCGTGTTTGGTGTCAAACATGTCCCCTATCCCAATGGCGTTCACCACCACAGCAGGGTCGTTGCAAAGGTATGTGAGTTGATTGTCGTCGTCTCGAGGGTCAAAGCGGCCGTCTGTGACCACAACGACGGACACTTTGGATCTGGCTCTCTTGCTGTCCCTGATGAGGTTGTCGTAGGCATACTTCAAAGCAGAGGGGGTGAAGGTGCCACCAGCAATCCACTTCAGATTCTTCACTGCTGTTTTGAAGGCAGACATGGAATTTATGGTTGGGTCATCAAGGCGAATGCTCTCAAAGGTCCCGTTGTGACTGTACTGTACAACTCCAACTCTCGTGCCTAGAAGATGCAAACATCTTAAATCAGTTTGAGAGTTCAGCTCAAACAAACAAGCAAACAAAAACCAAGGTAGATGGGACTGTATTTGTTTAATCCCACAAAAATTCTTTATCATGTTTGTACATCTTTTTGAAAAATCACCAGAGATATAGTAGATGTTGTAAGAGAACTACAGATGCGGTGGAGGAAACACATCTGGATGCAGGATTTCTAATCACCTGATGTGCAATGTATTTAAAAATGTGGATAACAAGGAACCTGTGACAGATGTATACTGAGAATTTGTTAGGGACTACTTATCAGTAATATTGGTGCATTTACAGCAACAAGATGGTTGTGGAGTTTCCTCAAATTGTACTTGCTGGAACACAATGCTAACTTTTGTTTTTGCAAAGGTTTTAGACAGTGTATGCGGTGTCTATAGTGTAGTGGTGTACACATTTGCTCAATAAGTGGGTTAGTCTGTGGAGAATTAGATTATAATGCACCAACTTCGCATGCGTTCAGGCAGCAGACTTCAAAGAAGTATAACAGGAATGATATTTTGGCGTTGTGTTCTCAGGATGGACGTGAATCGACCATTTTTATGGTTGAAATTTGAAATAATACAGGTTTGATGGCTGAAAATGACCAACACTGACAGTCTGTCATTGTTACTGTACAGTTGGTGTTACTAAAGATTGCTTTTTAGTCGTTTGGGTAAGTCTGTTTATTCAGTGAGTCCCTTTTTCTTCTTTTATAGGATTCAAAGGAGCGCCTGCTCGCTCGACTTTACCAGTTGGTGATGTAGGTTCGGTGGCCATAGATCCCAGCCTGTTGATGGTGTTGATAACAAAGTTCTTTTCCAGGGTGAAGTTTGTCAGCCCAACACTCTCTGAGCTATCAATTACAAAAACAATGTCCATAGCTCCACAGTGCTTCTCGCAGTCTGAGATAGAAGACAAGAGACCATCAGCATGTTAAAAGGCCATATTTATGGAGCTGTGTGAGTGATTCTATTTTCTTACCGCAGCAACCACACGTCTCTTTGATGTAAGTCATAACATCACAGTCCTGCAGTGGTGTTTATGCAGGTTAGAAAAAACACATTGGATAAAGAAATTCTTGCATTTAAAATGTGTCATATTTTAAAATCTTACTCACGGTGAGCCCAGAATCGCCTACTGGTCCTGGACCCCCCTGCACACACACAGTACAAAGAGACAGCAATGCAACCGGATCTCAAATTTGCATGCATGGTCAGATCATTATTTGTGTGGATGTAGCTTACATCAGGCCCACGTTCTCCTCTGGGTCCTCTCGCTCCTGGCTGCCCTGTCTGGCCTGGATCCCCCTAAACACACATCATTTTTAATGTAATGACTCAATTTTCTGCAGAAAACAAACTAAGCATCACAGATGCAGTGTAAATGACTCAACAAAACACTGATGTTATTAAGTGTTGCTGACAATTTAACTGTCTGACACCAAGAAAAATCACACCACACTCGTACAGCTGCTGTCACATGATGCTCTGGGACTGCTGCATCTGGTAAAATATCCAGCAGCTTAAATGGCTTTGTCCTTTATCCTAATGCATGCACATATTTTATTTTCCTTGCCATATTTTACCCCCGTCACTGTCCCTATGGTGTAAAGGCAAAGTGATGTGCTCAAAGACTCAATTCACCCTCATTTATTTTCTTTTATCACTTAACCTCAAATGACATACAGCCATGCACTGCAGATATTTTCATTTCATCAGCTGAGCTTTTGACATGCTATTTGTCTCAGATTTCTGCCTCAATTACAATAGAACAGAGGTGGATAAAACTTAAATTAAGACAGCAAAACATCTATTTCCACAAACACTGGCCATGCTTATACCAAGCAATCCAAATAGAATAACAATGCTCCATACAAAGACCCAAATCAAAATAAACTTTTCTCAAATGGACCAGAAGACAAAAAAAAACAAAAAAACAAAATAGAATTCCAAAATAAATGTTTTAACTTGATTACTTTCTGGCCATGTTCTTTCTGTGGATTGTCTTAATGTAAATGACTGAGGATTTTCTTTGGAACTGCTCTCTGCTACAACAGTAGTCCCATTGAAAAGTAGTCACAGTGAGGTCCAGGCTTTATCCTGTGTGACTACGACATTTGACATCTTCATTTTGGGCAAACTTTACTCTAGCGTGGGTGTTGTGGCAGAGATCTCATATAGATACTTCAAACCTGACTAAATAATGTCATAACCATCTGTAGGGCCAGATGCTCCAAGAGGTGAGAAGAAAGTTTTTTCATAACATACGTGAATCAACTTTCAAGCCTTTTGAAGCTGAACAGCACGCACAACGGAAATTTTGAAGTTTGCACATGAATTCAATCAAGGAACCCGTTGACTAGTTTGCTGACTTAGAGCCTCTGTGGACAACTGTGTATACAGCGGATATCCAGGTCAAGACTTTCTGTCCTGTTTACGACTGCAGACAGTTGAAAAAAAAAAAAATACAAATCTAAATGATCAGTGGTTTAAAGATCGAATCTTACAGGCTCTCCTGGCTGTCCTTTATTTCCAGGTTCTCCTTTGGCGCCACATTCACCTCTGCTCCCTCTGGGTCCTCTCCTGCCTTTTTCACCCCTGTCTCCCTTTAAAGAGCAAAATTACTTTAGACATAAGCAAAAACATCTTAAGACATGCAGGACATTTTATGAGGTAAAGAGAAAGCTATACAGGTGGTCCCCTCGATCCAGGATAGCTGAAGCCTGGTCTTCCTTTGTCACCCTTTAGGAGAGAGAGAGAGAGAGAGAAAAAAAACCCCCATGAATCAGAATAATTTATTTACTGACAGTCATGAATAGAAATATCCTGATTTTTTTTAGACCTTTGGTCCAGGTGGCCCAGTGTCTCCCCTTAGTCCAGGATCTCCAGGATTTCCCCTGATGCCCTGCAGCCACAGAGGGTAAAATATTTTATATCAAAAAGGATCATCTCCAAAAAAAAAAAAAAAAAGCAAAAATGGTGATAAGAATGTTGTGACGAACATCTTCTCCAGGACTGCCTGGTCCTCCTGGCTGACCCCTCGGTCCCGGTAGTCCCTGATCTCCCTGACACAAAGAGAAAGTAACAGAAAACACTCTTACTGGACGTGACCTTGAGCTTGAGTCCACACACACATACACACACACACACACACACACACACACACACACACACACACACACACACACACACACACACGCACACACAGAATGACTTGTGCTGATGTGGATTTCCAAGTAAATGATTTCAGACTTCTTTAGAGTTTCTTATAGTTTTTCATGATAGCAGGGCCAGCTTTCAGTTCATGAAGGCATGGCTCCAGTACTGGAGGTCTAATGAAGGCGTGCCAGGTTCTTGGGAAGCTGCTGAGTCATTGCTCATCAACAATCCACCCACAGCGTGATCTTCTCACCTTAGCGCCCTTGAATCCACTTTCCCCAGGCTGACCTCTGCTTCCCTGTGGGCCTCGTTCTCCCTCAAAAAATAAATGACTGTGTCAGAACTCACACCAAACCATTAATCACTTCCCAATATATACAAGACACAACAGTAACAGAGAGGAAATAATTCTGCTTCAGGAAAATGTCTGAGGAATTTCTCTGAGATCAGCCACTGAAACAGAGAACCATATTATACTAGCTATGAAAATGTTTCAGTTCCTCAGAATAGTAAACACTCAAGAGACATGAACACACATTGCACTCGTCTTTCTCACAGCCATCCATCCATCCATCCATTTTCTTCCGCTTATCCGGGGCCGGGTCGCGGGGGCAGAAGCCTAAGCAGAGAAGCCCAAGCTTCCCTCTCCCCAGCCACCTCCTCCAGCTCATCCGGAGGGACCCCAAGGCGTTCCCAGGCCAGCCGAGATACATAATCTCTCCAGCGTGTCCTGGGTCTACCACGGGGCCTCTTCCCGGTGGGACATGCCCGGAACACCTCACCCAGGAGGCGGCCAGGAGGCATCCTAATCAGATGCCCGAGCCACCTCAACTGGCTCCTTTCGATGTGGAGGAGCAGCGGCTCTACTCTGAGCCCCTCCCGGATGGCCGCACTCCTCACCTTATCTCTAAGGGAGAGGCCAGCCACCCTTCGAAGGAAACTCATTTCTGCCGCTTGTATTCGCGATCTTATTCTTTCGGTCACTACCCAAAGCTCGTGACCATAGGTGAGGGTAGGAACGTAGATCGACCGGTAAATCGAGAGCTTCGCTTTTACGCTAAGCTCCCTCTTCACCACGACGGACCGGTGCAGCGTCCGCATCACTGCAGAAGCAGCCCCGATCCGCCTGTCGATCTCCCGTTCCCTTCGCCCATCACTCGTGAACAAGACCCCGAGATACTTAAACTCCTCCACTTGAGGCAAGAACTCGTTCCTGAGCCGGAGATGGCACTCCACCCTTTTCCGGCTGAGGACCATGGCCTCAGACTTAGAGGTGCTGATTCTCATGCCAGTCGCTTCACACTCGGCTGCGAACCGTTCCACTGCGAGCTGGAGGCCCCCCCCTGATGAAGCCAACAGAACCGCATCATCTGCAAAAAGCAGAGATGAGACTCTGAGGCCACCAAGGAAGAAGCCTTCCGCCACCTGGCTACGCCTAGAAATTCTGTCCATAAAAATTATGAACAGAATCGGTGACAAAGGGCAGCCCTGACGGAGTCCAACACCCACAGGAAACAAATCCGACTTATTACCGGCTATACGGACCAAGCTCTCACTGTGGTTGTACAAGGACTGAATGGCCCGCAACAATGGGCCAGACACCCCATACTCCCGCAGAACCTCCCAAAGAACACCCCGAGGAACACGGTCGAATGCCTTCTCCAAGTCCACAAAGCACATGTAGACTGGTTGGGCAAACTCCCACGCACACTCGAATATCCTTGAGAGGATAAAGAGCTGGTCCAGCGTTCCACGACCAGGACGAAAACCGCATTGTTCCTCCTGAATCCGAGGTTCGACTAACGGACGCACCCTCCTTTCCAGCACCCTGGCATAGACCTTACCGGGGAGGCTGAGGAGTGTGATCCCCCGAAAGTTGGAGCACACCCTCCGGTCTCCCTTCTTAAAGATGGGGACCACCACCCCGGTCTGCCAATCCAATGGCACTGCCCCAGATCTCCACGCGATGTTGCAGAGGCGTGTCAACCAAGACAGCCCTACAACATCCAGAGCCTTCAGGAACTCAGGGCGAATCTCGTCCACCCCAGGGGCTCTGCCACCAAGGAGTTGTTTAACTACCTCAGTGACCTCACCCCCAGTGATGGTCAAGTCATCCCCCTCATCCCCAGACTCTGCTTCCACTACAGAAGGCGTGTCAGTGGGATTCAGAAGGTCCTCGAAGTATTCCTTCCACCGTCCGACTATAGCCTCAGTTGAAGTCAGCAGCACCCCCCCCGCACTATAAACAGTGTGAGTGAAGCACTGCTTTCCCCTCCTGAGTCGCCTGACGGTTTGCCAGAATCGCTTCGATGCCGTCCGAAAGTCTTTTTCCATAGCCTCACCAAACTCCTCCCACACCCGAGTTTTTGCTTTGGCCACTACCCGAGCTGCATTCCGCTTGGCCTGTCGATACCTGTCAGCTGCCTCCGGAGTCCCACAGGCTAACCAAGCCCGATAGGACTCTTTCTTCAGCTTGATGGCTCCCTTCACCTCCGGTGACCACCATCTGGTTCGGGGGTTACCACCACGACAGGCACCAACCACCTTGCAGCCACAGCTCTGAGCAGCAGCCTCAACAATGGAGGTGCGGAACATGGTCCATTCGGACTCAATGTCCTCAGCCTCCCTCGGAATGCTGTCGAAGTTCTGCCGGAGGTGGGAGTTGAAGATCTCCCGGACTGGGGCTTCTGCCAGGCGTTCCCAGCGCACCCTCACAATACGTTTAGGTGTGCCAGGTCTGTCCAGCATCTTCCCCCGCCACCTGATCCAACTCACCACCAGGTGGTGATCAGTTGACAGCTCAGCTCCTCTCTTCACCCGAGTGTCCAGAACATACGGCCGCAGATCTGATGATACGATTACAAAATCGATCATCGACCTGCGACCTAGGGTGTCCTGGTGCCATGTGCACTTATGGACATCCTTGTGTTCGAACACGGTGTTTGTTATGGACAAACTGTGGTTTGCACAGAAGTCCAATAACAAAACACCATTCGGGTTCAGATCGGGCAGGCCGTTCCTCCCAATCACGCCCCTCCAGATCTCACTGTCATTGCCCACGTGAGCGTTGAAGTCTCCCAGCAAGACTATGGAGTCACCAGATGGAGCACTCTCCAGCACCCCACCCAGCAGCTCCAAAAAGGGTGGGTACCCTGAACTGTCATTCGGCGCATAAGCGCAAACAACAGTCAGGACCCGTTCCCCAGCCCGAAGGCGCAGGGAAACTACCCTCTCGTCCACCGGTGAAAACTCCGACGTACAGGCAGCAAGCCGGGGGGATACAAGAATACCCACCCCAGCTCGCCGCCTCTCACCGAGGGCAACTCCAGACTGGAACAGAGTCCAGCCCTTCTCCAGGAGACTGGTTCCAGAGCCCAGGCCATGCGTTGAGGTGAGCCCAACTATATCTAGCTGGTATCTCTCAACCTCACGCACTAGCTCAGGCGCCTTCCCCACCAGAGAGGTGACATTCCATGTCCCAACAGCCAGTTTCGATAGCCGGGGATCGGTCCGCCAGGGCCTCCGCCCTCGGCCACCGCCCGACACACATTGCACCCGACCCCTACGACACCTCCTGCGGGTGGTGGGCCTGCAGGAGGGCGGGCCCATGTAACCTCTTCGGGCTGCGCCCGGCCAAGCACCACGGGCTAATGCCTGGCCACCAGACGCTCTCCCTCGAGCTCCCTCCCCAGGCCTGGCTCCAGGCTGGGGCCCCGGTAACCCTATCCCGGGCAGGGTAAACTGTTACCTTGTTTTTTCACTCATAAGGGTCTTCTGAACCGCTCTTTGTCTGGACCCTCACCCAGGACCAGTTTGCCATGGGAGACCCTACCAGGGGGACAAGCCCCCAGACAACATAGCTCCTGGGATCACTGGGACACACAAACCCCTCCACCACGATAAGGTGGCGATTCTCACAGTTCTTTCTTAATTCATCTTTCTTTAAAGTCATAAGAAACCAGTGCTGCCTCCTGGTATTTCAGGCAAGCAGCTCCCTCATGTTCTTCTCACATATATATCTCATATTAAACATGAAGCTATACATCTTTGGTAACTTTTCTAAAAGTAAAAATAAGCTAAAAGTGAAATGTCATATATACAATGAGAAAGTCATTAAATATTTTGACCCACCTTTGGCCCATTTGGCCCACCAGGTCCTGGAGCCCCCTTTCGTCCTGGGTTTCCTCTCCTCCCCTGTTAATATGCATTTAATCATTTTAATTTAAACATTTTCAAAATGAGGGCTTTTTCAAATAAAAATGACTTAAAATACCTCTTCGCCTTTTGGTCCAGGTGACCCTTTCTTCCCCTGCAAGTGTTAACAGTTTGAGTCAGATTTGTAACATTAGTTTACTTTATAATACATTTATTATGTATATTATATAAAAACAAATTCTGAGCTGTACCGGAATCCCTGTTTGTCCTGTCTCTCCTGGATTTCCAGGGTTTCCTCTTTCACCCTAAGGAATGGGGATTCAGTTTTAAAGCAAAGAAAGATCTTTTGTTTTTTACTTGTTTTTTAATTTGAAGGTTACCTTTGGTCCTTGATCACCCCGAGGGCCAGGTGGGCCGGACTTTCCAGGAAGGCCTGCGTCACCCTAAACCAAAACAAAAAAAAGCCCCCAAAAATACATAATTGAAGACATAATATAACTGAGTTTATATGGAAAAAAAAGGACCAAATTTGGAAATGTCTCGTTTTAGTCATAGACTCAGGGTCAAAGATATCTCTGTGCACATCCCAAATGTTTAGTCTGAGTTGTGCTTTGGCTACATTCATGCTGTGCAATTCAGAAAATAGTCTGTACATCAAGAACTGGTTGAAAGAAATGTCTACTAAACTGCTGCAGCTGTCAACTCTGTCAGACAATTTAGCTACGGAAAAAAAGAACATTTATTCTTTGTATTTACTTGCTGTCATTTCACTGTATCTGTGTAACATAAGTTTGCATGGCTGCAACAGATAGGAGGGCTCCTGTTCATGAATACAGGATAATGCCACATTAATGCAACATATTAACTGCTTTTCAGACTAATGCTCAGATTCTTGGTGATATATATCTCCATAGTGGGACTGCTGGAGCTGAGGTGAGAGGTCAGGTATACCAGGGACAGATCACCAGTCTGTCACAGGCTAACACAGAGAGAAACACACCCATTCGTGTTCATATTCATGCCTATGTCCAATTTAGAAGCACCTGCCTTAACATGCATTTGAATCCAAGTCCTTCTTGCTGTGAGGTGATGTGATGTGATGTGAGATGCTAACCACTACATATCTTAATTTGGCTTAAGCCGCAGAATGCCTTAATAAAAGCAGGAATTACAATGGATCATCTCTCCAACGGGAAAAGAAGATATGGGACAGGATGGGCAAATAATCTCAGTGTGACAAATATTTTATTTCACTTTATTGCTCATTTATTCATGTTTACTTGAACAACCTGCATGAAACAACACAGTGAGAACATGTGGGCTGATGGATCTAAGATGTGCTTGTCAGGACACTGTAGTTTCAACACGGCAAACCTGCTTCAAGAAAATTTACTGTCACATGATTAAATAGCCTTTTCTTTTCCTGAGTTCTTATTATTTCTCTTTCCTACACCCACCTCATAAAATTTTCTTTCAAGATCAAGGCAAGGTGGTCAATGAAAGAAGGTAAGAGGTAATTTTGTGGAGCGTTTGACCACAGCACAGACATAGTGAAGATAAAGGCGATAGGTGGTGATACAGAGATCTTGAAACAGTCGGTCTTATACCTATTTTTCACTGGCCTTTCTTGGTGCCTGTGCTTTTTGGCAATCAGACCACATTTTGAGAGTTTTGTAAACTGAACAGTCCGTAATGTTATGAATCATGGTATCTGAATCATCTGTAAAGTTCTTACTATAGCATCAGCACCGCGTAGGAGGAAAAGGATGAAGTTTGAGACCAAAGACCAAAAGAAAATCCCAGTAAAAGCTCTGTACAGCTAATGATAATAAAAACTGGTTTACTTTCTGTTTTCATAGCTTGCACAGGCATTTGGCATTTGATCCCAGCAGAGCACATCATTCAGCTGCTCTGATAGCTGTTAAGGCTTTATAACATTAGAAATGGTTCTTTGATGCTCTGTTGTGCTATCTTCAAGAAGCAGGCTGAAAATTTCCCTCTGAAGCCTTTTCTAGTGATAGTGTTTTCCTGTCATATATTTGACTTGTAAAAAATGTTGTGAAAAGTCAAACTGGATCAATTAGGTATTCCCTCTGAAACTTATGACTAAAACATTAAAACACATCTAAATAGGCAGGTATTTTTAGCTGCTCCCCTTTTTTTCCCCAAGGGGTTGCCACAGCAGCTGGATATTTGATGTGGCACAAATTTTACACTGGATGCCCTTCCTGATGCCCTCCTCTTTATCCAGGACTGGGACCAGCAGTGGCTTGTGACCCCCAAGGTTGGGCTTGTGTTTCCTCCCACCTGCAAACAGGTGACCTTTCTCATATCAGGTGAATGTGATAATCACTACAGTATGGAAACACCTTCACTAGAATCCATCTAATTATTGTGAATGATGTTAGGCTCAAGTGCTGCGCTTACAAACTGACCAGTTACCAAAATGCAATCAGTTTTTGTGTTATCCCCGAAACCTCTGGTTTGTCAGCATGTTTTTCAAGTTCATTTGATGAATAACACAATATTCTTTTTTCAATCTGAACTGAAAAATTATATATTAGTGATTTAATTCAGACCTTTTGTCCTTTGTCACCTGGTGGTCCAGTTTCACCAGCATCCCCTGGGTAGCCACTTAGTCCCTTTTAGAGACAAATAAAAAGTGGCTCAGTTAACCAGAAAAGCTTACAATACTAAAATAAATAGTATATGTTAAAGATAATCTGTGAAGCTATATGTCTGATATAAGTTGTTAAAATGAAACAGAGACATACACATAACTTACCTGGCACTCAACTTACCTTGTCACCTGGATCACCATTACAACCAGGAGCTCCAACTCGTCCAATTTTCCCCTGAAGATTTCACGGGAGCATTCAGATAACATCAGTATATTTAACAAAATCACTATAATGGCAAAGATCTCGTATAAACACTCACCTTTTGCCCATCAAATCCATTCTTGCCAGGTGAACCTGCAATGCCCTTCAGTGAAGAGATCAAATGAACTCCAGTGCATAAAATGCTCATGATTCTGGATGTTGAAGCGTATGAAAATGAAGCATTGATCTGCTTTTTACCTTTGCTCCACTTAATCCAATTTCACCCTGTTGAGAGAAAGCGGACCCATTAATCCCAAAAAGATTTCTTTCAGTTTAACAAATGAACAGAAAGTAGGAATATAAGGATATTTAACTCTTACCCTGTCACCTTTCAAACCAGGGTCTCCCTACAGAATAGCCCAGAAGGACAAATTAATGAGATAAAATTGACATCTTCCAATTGTAATTAAATTAATTGTAATTAAATGAAATCATCAACCAGCAGGGCTCAGCAAACCTTTGAACCAGGTCGTCCGATTGGGCCTTCAATGCCAGGATCACCCTGAAAAATAATAAATATATCCAGCAATAAATAACAATACACTTTTTTTATACAGTGAAAATATATTTAGGTTTCTAAGTATATAAGTTCTATGTACCGGTCTCCCCCTGTCACCCTTTGGCCCTGTAGCACCCCTGTCTCCTTTTGTGCCCTATAAAAAAAACCAGAGGCACTCATATTTCAACAGAGGAATTATCAGCACAAGTGGAAATAAACATTACTGACTTTAATTTTGCCTTTTAATTCTCACTTTTGGACCCGGAGGTCCTCTTGGTCCAGGGAGCCCAGGAGTCTCAATGCATCTTGGTTTATAACACTGAGAAAAAAAAAAAGAAAAAAAAACATAAAAAGAAGATTTTTAAAAGACGGGTCTTGTTAAAAGGGAACTATTATGCTCTTTCCAGCTGCACATTTTCATTCTTGGACTTTGCTACAGTAGCTTTGCATGAGTGAATTGGGTATAACTACTCAGTATTCAGTCCTTTGACTGAAACAAGCCTTTTTAGATTGGCTGCCTCCTCTAAACAGAAGATTTGAAGAGCAAATGGGCAGGGTTTCTGCACTTATGGTCATGATGTGAAATTTAAGCCATGTTTAATATAAGCATCCACCATTGTTACAGCATATAAATGACAGAAAATGAAGAAAAGAATGACAGATACTCTTTAATAACATGCATATTTTCTTTCCTACCTGTAAATATGCTTGGTATTTCTGCAAAAAAAAAAGACAACAGTCAGTGAGAGTCACCTGACAGTGATACAAATTTTTAAATAACTTGCAACTGATACAAAGGAAGTCATGGCTAAAAGATGTCAGATCACCATGGCTTTTATGATACGATCAATGGACTCAATGCTCATTCTTGGTTTCCCATCAACGATTTCCACCACTACGTAGTCATTACGGAACAGTTCGTACGGAGAGCTCGCTATCTCCCTCATTCCAAATTCGTCAATCATCCTGGACGCTGCAACTGAAAAAATCTGGATCCCTCGATCTCGAGCCTTTTCTGCCATCATCTTGATGCCCGAACATGGATTTCCTGTCACATGGCCATCAGTGATGACCACAGAGAAGAGAACGGCCTTTGTCTCTGTGTAATGTTGAGTCATGTGGTGAGTCATGTTTTTGAGGGCACAGTCTATGTAAGTGCCTTTGCCGAGGTATCGGATCGAAGCGAGATTCCTGATGAAGTTCTCTCTGGTTGTAAACTGACTGAAGACCACCTGCGTCTGGGAGAAGTGCAGACCTCCTATGGACCACGTGATCTGGATCTGGCCCCTGTACTCTTCATCAGCTAGCCTCTGGGCAAAGATCTTTGTGAATTCTCTGATACTGTCCACCAGGCTGCCGGGCGGGGGCTCTTGCAATGCAATGGTCTCTGAGGTGTCAATGGTGAAATACACCCTGATGGGACAGTCGATTATCCCTATTGGAGGAGAAGACAACTTACTGCACTGTCACATTTAGTTACAAAAACAATGGCATTTACCAAATACTGATGCTTTAATACTTAGAGCTGTACAGTAAATATCTGAACAGTTTCAAAAATAGTTTACTATTAAGACTTTTAATATTCATGCCATTGTTTGGAGAAACGGCTCTGAGAGCCGGCTTTGGGAGCCGGAGACAGCGGCAGGAGTCAAAAACTCTTTGAATGAGGTAAAACGGTCTGCCGGGAATGTTACCATGAATATGGCTTGTTTGTCAGTTTACTTTCATACATAGGATAAAGTTTAGTTACTGGACAAGAAGTCAGTTTGAATTAATTTCAAATGAGAGGTGGAAAAATCATTTTGGCTCTTCTGCTTAGGCCAATGGTTTTAACCTTTTGCGTGGAAAAATTTTTTATGCTCGAAGCACAGGTCGAGGAGGAGGATTAGCTGCAATCTTCAATTCCAGCTTATTAATTAATCAAAGACCCAGACAAAGTTTTCATTCTTTTGAAAGCCTGACTCTTAGTCTTGTCCATCCTAATTGGGAAAATCAAAAACCTCTTTTATTTGTTATTATCTATCGTCAACCTGGTCCTTACACAGAGTTTCTGTCTGATTTCTCAGACTTTTTATCTGATTTAGTGCTCAGTTCAGATAAAATCATTATAGTGGGTGATTTTAACATCCATGTAGATGCTGAGAATGACAGCCTCAACACTGCATTTAATCTATTGTTAGATTCAATTGGCTTCTCTCAAAATGTAACGGAGCCCACCCACCACTTTAATCATACTCTGGATCTTGTCCTAACATATGGCATAGAAACTGAAGACTTAACAGTATTCCCTGAAAGCCCCCTCCTGTCTGATCATTTCTTAGTAACATTTACATTTATTTTAATGGATTACACAGCAGTGGGGAATAAGTTTTATTACAGTAGAAGTCTTTCTGAAAGTGCTGTAACTAAGTTTAAGGATCTAATTCCTTCATTGTTATGCTCTTCAGTGCCAACACAGTACAGAGCAGCTACCTAAACTCTGCTCCCAGTGAGGTCGATTATCTCGTCAATAGTTTTACATCCTCACTGCGTATAACTTTGGATACTGTGGCTCCTCTGAAAAGGAAAGCTTCAAATCAGAAGTGCCTGACTCCGTGGTATAATTCACAAACGCACAGCTTAAAGCAGATAACCCGAAAGCTGGAGAGGGAATGGCATCTCACTAAATTAGAAGATGCTCATTTAGCCTGGAAAAAGAGTTTGTTGCTCTATAAAAAAGCCCTCCATAAAGCTAGGACATCTTACTATTCATCATTAATTGAAGAAAATAAGAACAACCCCAGGTTTGTTTTCAGCACTGTAGCCAGGCTGACAAAGAGTCAGAGCTCTGTAGAGCCGAGTATTCCTTTCACTTTAACTAGTAGTGACTTCATGGATTTCTTTACAAATAAAATTTTAGACATTAGAGAAAAAATTATTCATAACCATCTCAAAGATTATTCTTCATGTTCGGCTGCTTTCAGCACTGCTGGTATTTGTTTAGACTCTTTTGCTCCAGTTGATCTTTCTGAGTTAACTTCAATAGTTACTTCCTCCAAACCAGCAACATGTTTGTTAGATCCCATTCCTACTAGACTGTTCAAAGAAGTCTTTCCAATTATTGATGCTTCAATCTTAAAAATGATCAATCAGTCTTTATTAGTTGGCTATGTACCACAGACCTTCAAGGTGGCTGTAATTAAACCTCTACTTAAAAAGCCATCACTTGACCCAGCTGTCTTAGCTAATTATAGGCCAATCTCCAACCATCCTTTTCTCTCAAAGATTCTTGAAAGAGTAGTTGTAAAACAGCTAACTGATCATCTGCAGAGGAACGGTTTATTTGAAGAGTTTCAGTCAGGTTTCAGAATTCATCACAGTACAGAAACAGCATTAGTGAAGGTTACCAATGATCTTCTTACAGCCTCTGACAGTGGACTCATCTCTGTTCTTGTCCTGTTGGACCTCAGTGCAGCTTTTGATACTGTTGACCATAACATTTTATTACAGAGATTAGAGCTTGCTATAGGTATTAAAGGTACTGCACTGCAGTGGTTTGAATCATATTTATCTCATAGACTCCAATTTGTTCATGTAAATGGGGAGTCTTCTTCACACACTAAGGTTAATTATGGAGTTCCACAGGGTTCTGTGCTAGGACCAATTTTATTTAAATTATACATGCTTCCCTTAGGCAGTATTATTAGAAAGCACTGCATCAATTTTCATTGTTATGCAGATGATACTCAGCTTTACCTATCAATGAAGCCAGATGACACACATCAATTAGTTAAACTGCAGGAATGTCTTAAAGATTTTAAGGCCTGGATGACCTCTAATTTCCTGCTTCTAAATTCAGATAAAACTGAAATTCTTGTTCTCGGCCCCACAAATCTTAGAAACATGGTGTCTAACCAGATACTTACTCTGGATGGCATTACTTTGGCCTCCAGTAACACTGTGAGAAATCTTGGAGTCATTTTTGACCAGGATATGTCCTTCAATGCACATATTAAACAAATATGTAGGACCGCTTTTTTGCATTTGCGCAATATTTCTAAAATTAGAAACATCCTTTCTCAGAGTGATGCTGAAAAGCTAATTCATGCATTTATTACTTCTAGGGTGGACTATTGTAATTCATTATTATCAGGCTGTCCTAAAAGCTCCCTGAAAAGCCTTCAGCTGATCCAAAATGCTGCAGCTAGAGTACTGACAGGGACTAGAAAGAGAGAGCATATTTCTCCCATATTGGCTTCTCTTCATTGGCTCCCTGTTAAATCTAGAATAGAATTTAAAATTCTTCTCCTCACATACAAGGTCTTGAATAATCAGGCACCATCTTATCTCAAAGACCTCATAGTACCATATCACCCCAATCAGGGTTATTATAGTTAACGAAAACGAACGAAATAACGAAAACTGAAATTGAAAAAACATTGTCGTTAACTGAAATAAATAAAAACTAAAATTAAAAGGAAGAAACGACAACTAACTAAAACTGAATTGTGAATTTACAAAACTAACTAAAACTAACTGAAATTATAGATATTGTTATTTTTTCAAAAGTCTTGTGGATTGATATGAAATCATTTTTTTCCTCTCTCCGAGTTTAAGCTCGGAACGCCGTCGGGCAAATGGGTGCGCATGTGCGTGCGTGCGCACACCGCGCTGCTCCTCAGAGAGTCCCATGTGGTGTTTTTTTTTTTTTTTTTTTTTTACTATGATAGCACAGATAGCAGCGAGTGTCTTGTTGTGGATGATGTTGTGGATGATGTACGGAACACTTCTTAGTCAGGAAAAAAAACACCAACATCAAAGTAGACCTGAGAAGAGCACACAAGGCAGCTACGGAAACCGCTCTCATCCTACAAGGCAACCCGGCCTCCACCTCCAGAGAAACGTGACTACTCGTCGGGTCAACGCAGCCACAACGTTGTGTTTAGTCCTTTTGCGTTTCCGGCTACTTTATCAGTCAGATAATAACAATCAGGACTAATAATCAAAGCATCAATATAAGGACTCACAAATGTCAGCAAATTCCTGGAGGGAGCTGCTGAAACTATGGGAATGGACGTGAAGAAATGAAGAAAGTGAAAAAACAGGGACAAATATGTTTGCACCCTAAAAACTGAGCACAAAGAGCAAGGACCAAAAAAAAACCCCCCAGCACACAACCACAAGGTAATTAACACACGCAATCCAGCTATACATGCATAAATGCGGACATGAGGTCGGACACTTCCGTAGGCTACAGAGGCCGCAAAGACCCTGCAAGTCTAATCAGCGAGCATCTAACCAAGCTAGCTCCAAAACAGAAGCAGCATCAGGTGGTGAGAACATCAGGATGCAGCTGGATTTGAGCTTTGACTCCTTCAAAGAGTTTGTTTTTGTCAAACACCACATGTAGCTGTTATTAATCTGCTGCCCTGAGGCTGAACTTTATTGGGAGTTTATTGTAGAATTTATCGAGTTTTGGAGTTCATATTGTTATCAGTGTCTCCCTGTTGATGTTCATGTGTGTCCTTAATATTACACACATTTAGCATGTAGTTCTGCTGTCTGTGAGCAGTTGGTTGCTGAATTTATTTCTTTAAAGGGTATCTTTAAAGCGTACCTGATTAAGTATGAAAATACTAAAACTAATACTGAAACTAACTAAAACTAAGCATAAAACCAAAAATAAAAACTAATAAAAACGAGCAAAACCACTCTGAAAACTAATTAAAACTAACTGAATTAGAGAAAAAAAAGTAAAAACTAACTAAAACTAAACTATAATGTAAAATCCAAAACTATTATAACCCTGACCCCAATAGAGCACTTCGCTCTCAGACTGCTGGCTTACTTGTGGTTCCTAGGATACTTAAGAGTAGAATGGGAGGCAGAGCCTTCAGCTTTCAGGCGCCTCTTCTGTGGAACCAGCTTCCAGCTTGGATTCGGGAGACAGACACCCTCTCTATTTTTAAGATTAGGCTTAAAACTTTCCTTTATGATAAAGCCTATAGTTAGGGCTGGATCAGGTGACCCTGAACCATCCCTTAGTTATGCTGCTATAGGCCTAGTCTGCTGGGGGGTTCACATAATGCACTGTTTCTTCTCATTCACCTTATTTACTTTGTTTATACTCCACTCTGCATTTAATCATTAATTGATATTAATCTCTGGCTCTCTTCCACAGCATGTCTTTCTCTCCCCTCAGCCCAACCTGTCGCGGCAGATGACTGCCCCTCCCTGAGCCTGGTTCTGCTGGAGGTTTCTTCCTATTAAAAGGGAGTTTTTCCTTTCCACTGTCGCCAAGTGCTTGCTCATAGGGGGTCGTTTTGACTGTTGGGTTTTCTCTGTATTATTGTAGGGTCTTTACCCACAATACAAAGCGCCTTGAGGCGACAGTTTGTTGTGATTTGGCGCTATATAAATAAAATTGAATTGAATTGAGTGTGTGGGAGGAGTTCGGTGAGGCTATGGAAAAAGACTTTCGGACGGCATCGAAGCGATTCTGGCAAACCGTCAGGCGACTCAGGAGGGGAAAGCAGTGCTTCACTCACACTGTTTATAGTGCGGGGGGGGGTGCTGCTGACTTCAACTGAGGCTATAGTCGGACGGTGGAAGGAATACTTCGAGGACCTTCTGAATCCCACTGACACGCCTTCTGTAGTGGAAGCAGAGTCTGGGGATGAGGGGGATGACTTGACCATCACTGGGGGTGAGGTCACTGAGGTAGTTAAACAACTCCTTGGTGGCAGAGCCCCTGGGGTGGACGAGATTCGCCCTGAGTTCCTGAAGGCTCTGGATGTTGTAGGGCTGTCTTGGTTGACGCGCCTCTGCAACATCACGTGGAGATCTGGGGCAGTGCCATTGGATTGGCAGACCGGGGTGGTGGTCCCCATCTTTAAGAAGGGAGACCGGAGGGTGTGCTCCAACTTTCGGGGGATCACACTCCTCAGCCTCCCCGGTAAGGTCTATGCCAGGGTGCTGGAAAGGAGGGTGCGTCCGTTAGTCGAACCTCGGATTCAGGAGGAACAATGCGGTTTTCGTCCTGGTCGTGGAACGCTGGACCAGCTCTTTATCCTCTCAAGGATATTCGAGTGTGCGTGGGAGTTTGCCCAACCAGTCTACATGTGCTTTGTGGACTTGGAGAAGGCATTCGACCGTGTTCCTCGGGGTGTTCTTTGGGAGGTTCTGCGGGAGTATGGGGTGTCTGGCCCATTGTTGCGGGCCATTCAGTCCTTGTACAACCACAGTGAGAGCTTCGTCCATATAGCCGGTAATAAGTCGGATTTGTTTCCTGTGGGTGTTGGACTCCGTCAGGGCTGCCCTTTGTCACCGATTCTGTTCATAATTTTTATGGACAGAATTTCTAGGCGTAGCCAGGTGGCGGAAGGCTTCTTCCTTGGTGGCCTCAGAGTCACATCTCTGCTTTTTGCAGATGATGCGGTTCTGTTGGCTTCATCACGGGGGGGCCTCCAGCTCGCAGTGGAACGGTTCGCAGCCGAGTGTGAAGCGGCTGGCATGAGAATCAGCACCTCTAAGTCTGAGGCCATGGTCCTCAGCCGGAAAAGGGTGGAGTGCCATCTCCGGCTCAGGAACGAGTTCTTGCCTCAAGTGGAGGAGTTTAAGTATCTCGGGGTCTTGTTCACGAGTGATGGGAGAAGGGAACGGGAGATCGACAGGCGGATCGGGGCTGCTTCTGCAGTGATGCGGACGCTGCACCGGTCCGTCGTGGTGAAGAGGGAGCTTAGCGTAAAAGCGAGGCTCCTGATTTACCGGTCGATCTACGTTCCTACCCTCACCTATGGTCACGAGCTTTGGGTAGTGACCGAAAGAATAAGATCGCGAATACAAGCGGCAGAAATGAGTTTCCTTCGAAGGGTGGCTGGCCTCTCCCTTAGAGATAAGGTGAGGAGTGCGGCCATCCGGGAGGGGCTCGGAGTAGAGCCGCTGCTCCTCCACATCGAAAGGAGCCAGTTGAGGTGGCTCGGGCATCTGATTAGGATGCCTCCTGGCCGCCTCCTGGGTGAGGTGTTCCGGGCATGTCCCACCGGGAGGAGGCCCCGTGGTAGACCCAGGACACGCTGGAGAGATTGTGTATCTCGGCTGGCCTGGGAACGCCTTGGGGTCCCTCCGGATGGGCTGGAGGAGGTGGCTGGGGAGAGGGAAGCTTGGGCTTCTCTGCTTAGGCTTCTGCCCCCGCGACCCGGCCCCGGATAAGCGGAAGAAAATGGATGGATGGATGGATGGATGAATTGAATTGAATTGAATTGTACCTGTTTGGCTAAATGCAGAGCTGTAAAGAGGCACACAGCTTGTCTATTAAATGTGGAGGTATCACTTTATTTATTTCTTTTGGTTATTATTATTTTTATTGATATTTATTTTGATTTATTAGATTAGAGTTTCAAACTAAATAGGCATATTTTAATAGCTGTTTTTTTCTAATTAAGGTTGATATTAAAAAATTGATAATTTGTTCATTACATTATCTGTGAGGATTTTTTCATGTCAGAACGTTGTTTAATTAAACAACCAGTTCTGTTGCCAGTCAGCCTACATAAATGCATTTTTTGACCATTATTAAATGTTTTCGGCCAATAAAACACATCAAACTTTGCACTTCTGTATGTTACTAAATTATTTTTGTGCTACTGAAATATTTAGCTTGCTAGTATATGAAGGAGTGTGAGGTCCACATTGAAAAAAAATCATTTTGAGCATTTTGAGAATAAAGTCAAAATCATCGAAGTTGTCATTTCAAGTCAAATAATGGCCACAGCTGCTATACTCTCTACAAAATGCCTTGGGTAGAAACAACTTGATCAGCTGTGTTATTGTGTCTTGTGGTTCTACATGTCCCCTCTGTACTGTACCAAGGTGCAGCCATCCTTGCATTTAACCATTGCCAGTTTGTGTGGTTTTTCCTTCTGAGCAGATGCAGCTTTCTGCACTCTCTCTTTAACGTCCTCATACTTATCACTACATCATGTTTATGTACTAAGAGAGAAATATTTTCCTTGTTACTAAAACCGATTCTAAAGTATAGTTTCACTAACTCATAATACAAGACATTCTGGAGGGTATAACAGACGTGTCGTGGCAGTTGTTTGACTTGAAACAACTTTAATCTGCACGTTTCGACTTTTATCTCAAAACTTTGAATTTATTCTCAAAATGCACAATTTTTTTCTCAATGTGGCCCTAATACTCCTTTGTACTAGTGCCAGTGCGGCCAGCTGATAAAGTAAGCCCTACAGCCTGGAATGACATGGTCATTATGCTTCATAAAAGACCCAAACCATTTTGTTTGGTGGTTTGTCCACTTCTTATGATTTCAAAAACATATATATGTAAATTATACATGCAATAATATAGGTGTACACAACACTATTTTTCCAAGAAACATTTGAAAAAGAAAAAAGTAAAAGATCAAATAGCATTTTTTATGCTTTGCTCCGAGTATTTACAGATCTGTCAGGTTTCCGATCTGTGTCCCCCCCCCAATAGTAAACTCCTTCCTACGCCCTTGGAAATATGTATGACTGTTAGTTTAAAACACTTGTAGCCAGGTGGGAAAGATGTTTTTAACTGTGCCACCAGATGGCACTGCTCTTTTTTGGGGTATCCCTTCACTCACTCTGTTTATACACCACTGTACTGTCCCGTCTCTCTCTGCTCTCTTCTCCTTCCTCTCATCTCCAACCAGTTGCAGCAGATGGCTACCCCTCCCTGAGCCTGGTTTTGCTGGGCGTTTCTTCCTATTAAAAGGGAGTTTTTCTTTCCCACCGTCACCAAATGCTTTCTCACAGGGTGTAATATGATTGTTGGGGTTTTCACTCTATTATCGTATGGTCTTTATCTTACAATATAATGCATCTTGAGGTGATTTGGCGCTATGTACATAAAACTGAAGTGAACTGAATTGAACTGTGAGCACAAGGAACGTTGGGGAATAGTGCAGAGACATTCATAGAAATATGCTCACACGTGTGATGTGACGTTTGTACGCAGTGATGTTTTCAGGGACCGGAGGCTTGTTATCTTGAGAAGTGTGGAAAACTGTTGGAGCACTGGTTATGAAACAGGCCAGCCTGACCATTCATCCCTTGAAAACCCATGTAATCCATTTTCACAATCTTCTGGACTGATGCACTGGACAGTGTTTATGTATTTGATTTCACAGCTTTATTGTAAAATTTTCTACATGTGAATGTAATATGGTTAACTGCTAAACTGTAGTTCTATGGTTTAGCAGGAGGAGCTGCTACAGTTATTTTTGCACTTTTACTCTTAGCTTTGCACAAATGTATTTTAATTCTTGTATTTTTTTTATCTTAACCTGATTTTTTAAAATTCAGAATAAAGGGCTGGTTGATTTTGCTAGGCTACACAGTTAAAATGATGAAAAAGATGAAAAGGGAGATGAAAAAAGGAGAAGAATTAGCAGCTATCAAAGAGGTTTATGTATTGTGCTGCTACTGTCAGCATACTAATGAGGTAGAGCAAGCCTGGCCATAATACCACTTTGCACCTTTAGATTGGCTAGTGAGTTAATATAACATCCACTCTGCTCTAATTTGAAGTAGCACTGACCAGACATTGTTTTTTCTTTTAGAAAGTCTGCAATTCTGAAATTCAGTCTCAGGGCAAAGGTCACTTTTCAAAAAGTGACTTGAGGAGAATTCACTGGACAGCTAGGATTTGTTTTTAGCTTGGTACCTCTTGCCTGGTCTATGCTGCATACCAAGATTGTGTATTTTCTTTTGTAGATCATCATGCAGGCTAGTTGTTGGTTGACTGCATGGTGTAGCAATATTTGGAAACCACATACTCACTAAAACATGTTGTAGAAATTAAAGAGAACTTAGGACCTGAAGCATTTGCTTCAGTGTTTTTGCAGTCAAGTTAAAAACTCATCCAGTAGCTTGTAGAGACACCTTTAGCAGCAGTAACTTGAAATAATAATTTTCTGTATGACTTTATCAGTCTCTCACATCATTGTGGGGGAATTTTGGCCCACTCTTCTTTACAGCATTGCTTCATTCATTCACTGAGGTTTGCAAGCATTCCTTTCTGCACAGCCTGTTTCTGCCTCAGCATTTCAATCAGTTTGAGGTGTAGACACTGGGCTATTGCTACACCTTGATTCTTTTGTTTTTTAGTCATTCTGTTGTATATTTGCTGCTGTGCTTGGGATTATTGTCCTGTTGCATGATCCAGTTTCCGCTGAGCTTTAGCTCTTGGACAGATGGCCTCACATTTGACTCTAGAATACTTTGGTATACAGAGGAGTTCATTGTTGATTTAATGAATCCAAGGTGTCATGTCCCTTGGCTGGAAAAACAGGCCCAAATCATCACCACAGTTTAGATGAGATGCTTGTGCTGTGTGTAGTTTTCTCCACTGTACATTATGGCCACTTCGGTCTCGTTTGTCCAAAGGACATTGCTCCAGAAGTCAAATTCAACAAGACAGCAGGGGGCTTTTAGGACTTTATTTCATAGCACTGTGTAGAGTGAATCACCCACTCAACCAAGTGAGGTATAAGGGTGCCTGCTTCTTGATATAAGTAAGAATATTTTAGGATTAAGATACTGTACTGATTGCATCTGTAAGTAAAGCAGCATCACCTTTTCATAACTGGCACATCTACAGATTGGAGATAACTTTAGTTGAATGTATTAATTTTATGCTACTTCAGTACCACAAAATGAAATACTTTAAATTAATATGTTTTTCTCCATAGATCCAAATACTTTCACAACTGAATCAATTAGAGATCTTCATTCTACAAGAGAAATGTAGAAATTACCATTTTATTACACTAGAAAGAAATTAAGAGAACCCACTTTCACAGCCTCCAGGTATTGGTGTGGGCTCAGGTAAGAGGGGAGGTGGAGTTGGCTCTGGACTGTCACCTCGCCCTGGTATTGGCCTGGGTCCTCGAGGTGATGCACGTTGAGTGATTACAGCAGGAAGCAGGCACAGAAATATGAACCCTGAAAGCACTGCCATTTTTTTTTTCTGCAAAAAACAAGACACATTGGGATGAGTAAGATTGTTCTTCAGGGATTACTTTTCACTCTGAAGTTGTCTTTCTATGCAGGAAGTAGCTGTCAAACAAGTGAGTAGTCACAGAAGGCATCTACACAGTGCTTAAGAATTTTTAATGTTATTTTAAATCATGTCAGTGAATAACCATGCTGTGTGGAAACAGAGGAAAACAGAAGAATGTTGAAAGTAAATACCCTGTTTTCATTCCACCTGTTTAATTAAACTCAAATCATCAGGAACAGGAAAGATTTTGTGTAAGGAACTCCCATCCCATGGGAGCGGCAGTGTTTGATAAGAGCTGACAAGACACTAGTGTGTGCTGCTGCTGAGAAATGCATTTTCTGTAAGTGGAAAATTCCAGCAGTATAAACCAACATCAAAAATGACAAATGAATAAAACTCAGCTGAAAACTGCTGGTTAGTGTAAGGAGGGGCTTCTGCAGGAGGGGGTTCCAGACTGTTTCATGTCAAGAATTTCGAAATGCAAAAAAGAGATAAAAATCAAACCCGGATGCAGTGTTGATGTTGTACACTGGTGGAACGTAACTCATTTGGCTTCATACTCCAGCTCCATCACGTCCCAGAGGGGATACTGTACTGTTTTTTCCATTACATTTGCAAGGTATTTGCACGCTACTTTACACACTAACTAGACACTTCATTAGGTACACCTTGCTTGTACTGGGTTGGACCACATTTTGATTTCAGATCTGCCTTAATTGAATTTCCATAGATTCAACAAGATGGTGAAACCGTTCCTCAGAGATTTTGCTCCATATTGACATGATATCATCACACAGTTACTGCAAATTTAAATGCAAATCTATGATGCAAATCTCTCATTCCACCACATTCATGTTGTGAATGCTAAATTCTGACCCCACCATGCAAATGTTGCAGCAGAAATCCAGAAACATCAGATCAGGCAATGATCCAATCTTTGATTGTTTAATTTTGGTGAGTCTGTGTGAATTCAGTTTCCTGTTCTGAGATGACAGGAGTGACACCTGGTGAGCTTCTGCTACTGTAGCCCATGTGCTTCGAGGCTCGACATGTTGTGCATTCAGAGATGCTCTGCTTACCTTGGTTGTATCAAGTGGTTATTTGAGTTACTGTTGCCTTCCTATCAACTTGAAGCAGTTTCAATATTCTACTCTGACCTCTGACATCAACAAGACATTTTTTGCCCAGAGAACTGCTGCTCACTGGACCATTCATTGTAAATCCGAGAGGCTTTGATGGAGAATCCTAGTAGATCAGCAGTGTTTGAAATACTCAGACCAGCCTGTCTGGCAGCAAAAATCATTTAATCATTTTTCTTCCTGATTCTGATGCGCAGCTTGAACTTCAGCAGGTTGTCTTAACCATGTGTACATGCCTAAATATACAGTCAGTTGCTGCTATGTGATTGGTTGATTAAATATTTGTACTGATAAGCAGTTGAACAGATATGCCTAACAAAATGGCCGATGAATCTAGATGCATTTTTTAACATCAAAAAAGCAAGATCAAAAATAATGCATCTTTACAGATTACAGTGCAAACAAGTGGTTATAATAGCTCAGTTTTGCATGCACTGCCTTTGAATTTATCCAGGTTTAAGCATGGATACTAAATGTACATAGGTAGACTACATTTACCCAAATGAACTTCTTGACGCTCCAGTAACAGTTATTAAGTGCTTACTTAATTAGCATCTAAATGTTAATGCCAACATGACCAAAAAATAAAAAGAACAGAAAGTGGGAACTTTGGCAGAACAATCTCACTGAACTGCATTAGATGCTTTATTAGTGTACCTAAAAAAAAGTGTCCTTGTATGGTAAAGCTTAATTTTATTATTAAATCCTTTATTTAAACAGGTTGTCTCAGTGAAACTTTCTCTTTCTCATCAGAGACCTGTGCAGAAGAACCATACACAGACACACAGAAAATACAAATACATGTTATAGTATTCAGAAATTACGAAAAGCATACGCAAGACTGATTTTAGACATATAACTTTTTAAAATGTAGAAGCAGTTTCATATTTTTTTGCAATTTATTGAATTTGAAGGCAGCAAAGTGTTAAAATTCAGTTAGTGCAAGCTCAGTGGGAAACAGAGTTACAGATAACGTCCTGTGACCTGACCAGTGTAAACACGATATTTACATTTAAGCAAAAAGCAAAATTTGCAGAAGTGCCTTAGAAATAAATATATAACGGAGATTAACTTGTGCTACCATATTAAGCGGAGTACTGTAGAAGGGGAACACCCTTTCTTTATGAAAATAGCCAAAAAGTTTAAAAAAAAAAATAAAAGACAAAGCTTTTTTTAAAATCACAAACTACAGCTAAATGTTTTCTAAAATAAAGACCAACAGTGACGTAAAAAAGCAGAGGTAACCAGTAGACAAATTTAATCGGTCTATCAGTCGGTACGCTGTGCAATACAGTCCTCTAAACCTTCAGTACATTTAAAATAAAATGCAGGCTGCTTACCGAGGCGACGGGAAAGAGAAAGTAAACTCCAAGCTGAGATTTGAGACCTACAGGAAATTCAGGCAATTTCTATAGATGGTAAACTTGGTACAGCCACCTCAGTGGGAATGGTCCCATATCAGAAAACATCAGGGGGCAATTCTCGGTGGTTGCGTTTATCCGAACAAGCGCCAGAGACCCACGCACTTCAGCATTTCACTGGAAAGAGACGCTAATGTTTAGATGATTGTTTGCAGGCGGCTGGGGTTCCGCGCCGTCTCTAAAACAAATATAAGTCTGCAGATCTAAGAGGTTTTGAATAAATGGGAAAAGCTGCAATAAGCCTTTTAGCCACCTGATCTGACGGAAATAGATGTGAGGGTCACAGACTGATTCTCTCAAGAGCAGCTTTACAAACACATCGGCTCCTACTGCTGCATATCCTTACATGGAGACAGCTGCTCACACTCACCCCTCTGTTTATGTTTCAGGGCTATACAGCATGAGAGATATCATGCTGGAATTTAAGTGCTGAAGCTATATGAACTCGGTGACACATTATATTCAATTATTAGATCAGGCTATTATGAGGAAAATTAAATGTTGAGTTTTTCCTACTTCCTGCTTGTCAAAGGCGAGGTTTTGCTGCTGTTCTCATTTTAAAATCAGTGTGATACTGAATTAATATAAAGAAAGATAGTGAGAATTTAATACATATGTGTTCTATTCTTACTACACTGAAAACTGTGTGCACATATCTTTGACTACTTACTTTAATTAGCAGGGATTTTGTTTCATTTTGTGGATATGTTTCCATGAGGTCTAACATAAATATTTAATATATTTTCTTGCTCGAAACATTAGCAAAGCAAATTTGAAGCTATGTTTACATCCACATGTTCTTGGTACTGGTCTTTACTTTCACCTGTAGCTCAGTAGATACTCGAATATCCTTTGGTCCACTTTTATTTTCATGCAAGCCTCAGTGTGTCCTTGTGTATTTTCACACGAACACGGACTCACTCATAAAAACTTTGCTCAATAGCACTACTAGTGGTCAAAAGTCTAACAGTGTAACTTTAAGTAAAGGACTAACTAACTCATGCTAGGCTCACTCCACATCTTCATTAAATCTGCACACTCACTGGACACTTTATTAGGTACACCTTATGAGTATTGGGTTGAACCCCCTTTTGCCTTCAGAGCTGTCTTAATTCTTCATGGCACAGATTCAATAAAATGCTGGAAACATCCCTCAGATTTTGCACCATGATGAAATCACAGATGCTGCAAATTTGTCAGCTGCCCATCCATTTTTTGGAATCTTCTGTTCCACCACATCCCAAAGGTGCTCTCTTGGATTGATATCTGGTGAAGAGGCTATCGGAGTAAAGTGAACTTACTGTCATGTTCAAGAAACCAGTTTGACATGATTTGAACTTTGTGACATGGGGTGTTATCCTACTGGAATACTGCAGGGTATACTGTGGTCATAAAGGGATGATATGGTCAGCAACACAACTCAGGTAGGTTGTGGCATTTAAATGATGCTTAGTTGGTACTAAGGGGCCAAAAGTGTACCAAGAAAATATCTGCACCACCAACAGCATGGACCACTGATCCAAGCCAGGATGGATCCATACTTTCATGTTGTTTACACCAAATTCTGACACTACCATCCAATTGTAGTAGCAGAAATAGAGACTCATCAGACCAGGAACTGTTATTCCAATCTTACTGTCCAATTTTGCTGTGAGTTGTGAATTGAATTGTATCCTCAGTTTCCTGCTCTTAGCTGACAGGAGTGGCACCTATATTGGTCTTCTGCTGTTGTAGCCTATCTGCTTTAAGGTTTGACATGTTGAGTGCTCAGAGATGCTCCTCTGCTGCTCACTGGATTTTTCTCTTTTTCAGATCATTCTCGGTAAACCCTAGAGATGGTTGTGTGGGATCCCAGTAGGTCAGCAATTTCTGAAATACATCTGCTATCAACAATCATGCCATATTCAAATTAACAAATGTTCAAACAGGTGTGCCTAATAAATTCAGTTCAATTTAAATCATTTTTGTTTTATTTTATAAATATATATGCTAAGTCATAACAACACTTGCCTCAAGGCACTTTATATTGTAGGATAAGGGCCCTCCAATAATACAGAAGAATGAGCAAGCACTTGGAACAGTGAGAAGGTAAAACTCCTTTTTAACAGGAAGAAACCTCCAGCAGAACCAGGTTCAGGGAGTGGCAGTCATCTGCCATGTCTGGTTTGGGGTGAGAGGAAGGAGACAAGATAAAAGACATGGAGCTGGAGAGAGACAGAGATTAATAATAACTAATGATTAAATGCAGAGTGGTGTATAAACAGAGTGAAAAGAGGTGAATGAAGAAGAAATACTCAGTGCATCATGGGAAGCCTCCCTTTTGCAGCATAACTGAGACAGATCCAGCCCTAATTATGAGCTTCAACAAAAAGGAACGTTTTAAACCGATGTGTACATATTTTTATTATTATTTATTTTTATTACTATTGATTTGACAGTTCAAGCAATGATTTACAGGTGTGTTAACATCAGCAAAGGTATATGTCATTGTCAGTGGATAAACACAGTTTTCTTTATTGTTATAAAGTCACATAATCTGCGTTGACAAATCAAGCACAAGAGTCTGCAGTACTATCTGAACTGGGACTTGACATTCTGAAACCTTGGAGGTGAAATCAGTTGGAAACACAAATGTAAGTGGATAAAAAAAAAAATTGATGTAGACTCAGGGTATCTCAAAAATTAAGCCCATTGCATGTGCCGATTATGCATTCTTTATAACGAACAGCAGGAGGAGACTCCTTTGGTACTCATTGTTTTCTGTTCTAGCAGTTTGTCCTCAGATCAAGTCCATCTTCCAGGGAGTAATCCAGATTGAGTGAATCTGGAAAATCAACTTGCAGCTTTATGTCTGTTCACTGTAGACACAATGTCCCAGCATCCAGTTGGAGATGATGTTAAACTTCTGTTAAATTGTTTTATGCGGTGGAGAAAAATGCATCTAATTAAATCAGAGTCCTCTTGTACATTGGTAGAGATATCACAGTCAGTGAACATTTCAGTGAATAACTCACTGCTGTCTTACCTGCAGCTCATGGAATCTCATTCAGTGTGTTCGTTTCTTTTTTCATTGTCAGAAGTTGTCATGTGTAACAGTGCACATTCAAACGTACCATGTTGGTTAGCATGCCCTTACAAAAACAAAACCAATAAAACACAGTGTGAAAATATCATCCATGTGAATCATCATAAGATTTTCATTGTTCTCTGTCATCCTCACCTCGTTTCAGACATGGAATCTTTTTTCTGAAATAAAACAAAGTTATAAGTATGACAATTAATACAATTAATACAATCAGTAACAGGCAGACAATGATGATCCAAGACTCTGTCAAATTATTATGTTGTTCTTCACACTGAGCATCAGCTGTAGCATTTCCTGGTGTTATCAGCCGAAGGTTTAGGGATTCACACCTGGAAGGACACAGAGATATTTTACAGGAAAATGTACAGATGCTCCACATTCACTGCTGCTGGACGAAATCAAATGTGTCCATGTCTACTGTGAAGTTTCACTTACAGTTTGTGTGGCTGACAGATCTTGAAAGTTCCATCTGAAAATGTCCCATTGGGGCACTCAGAGCACTCAGTGTCTGTATAGGCTGTTCCTGCACAGATACAAATATACGCTGCTTTCAGCATATGGATCATGTTCTGAAGGATAAGTGTATGACCTCAGTCATTAGATATGTCTGATGATGCCATTCTTTGACTAAAAACAGTTTAAAATACATCTAAAACATTTCTTTGTTTCAGGTTCTAAATATGATCATTCTGTGTTCATTCTTTGAGCTGTGATGGAGTGATGGAGAGCAGCTTTACTGTAAAGTTAACAACACATTCAGAAACCAGCTGCTGTTGCAGAGAACACTGCAAGTAGCCAACAGACAGATTACATCTATCTGATTTACACTATAAGCACAAGAAAATAACCTGTTTTGCTGATGTATTGTCCTGGTTGACAGTGTCTGTGTTCATGCGCTGCCCCACAGCTAACACCTGTATGGTCAAGACAGTAGAATCCCTCCAGTGGTTCACAAACTGCATCTGATGTTACTGTACATGACCTCTTTAGCTTCAGGCCAGAAACTGTGAGCACATAGAGAGGATACATGTTAGAGAGACAAATTTGAGATGGTTTAAACATGTGCAGAAGAGGGATAGTGGATACACTGGACAAAGGATGTTGAATATGGAGCTGCCAGGCAGGAGTAAAAGAGGAAGACAATAGAGGAGATTCATGGATGTAGTGAAGGAGGACATGAAGAGGGTTGGTGTGATAGAGGAGGATGCTAGGGATAGAAGGAGATGGAGGCAGATGATCTGCTGTGGTGACCCCTAAAGGGAGCAGCTGAAAGAAGAAGGTATGCATTATGATATTACTAACCAGAAATTTAGTTGTGAAGTTTTTCCTGCTTAAAATTGGACACTATAACATCATTAATTAGGATTTGTATTACTTTTTTAATTAATGATATGCTAAAATATTGTACTAATGGAAAAATTGAAGAATTTTCTATTTTAATGCAGAAAAGAAAAATATAGATAAATATAATTAAAAATCTACCTGGATGACAGTTTGTACAATGAGTACATTGTTTCAGGCCATTGGTCTTATCCATGTAAGTTCCATCCCCACAGGGCACACAGGAAGTGCTCACATCCTCTGTACAATCTGTCTGGACTCGCCTTCCTGTTAACATAAAAAATTTTTAAAAAATTAGGTAATTTATTTTCATAAAATATTGCTTTCATTCATCTAAAATGTACAATCTCAGTTCAAGAATTCCTCTGGTCAGCCTTACAGTTCAAGAAAAGAAGGCCATCACATCCCTGAGTAATGACCAAAGCATCACCATACTACCAGCCAATAAGGGGAGGTGATCTGTTCTTCTAAACTCAACTGATTGTCATACCATTACACTCCTCAGTGACAGAAACATTTATCAGGTCTTAAGGCAAGACCCCACAAGCAACTATAAGAAGAAAGTTGTTGCCCACAACAACTTGAAATCGAAAGTGTTTCTACAGACAGAAGCATGGATGTGCCATCGTATCCCCAGCGTAACCAATTGTAGCTAGCTTCTACATGGAGGAATTGGAAAGTAAAGCTCTTGGCTCCTTCTAAGGGATAGCATCTAGCCACTGGTACAAGTATGTGAATGACACGTGGGTCAAAATCAACACCCAAGAAGTAGAAGCCTTCACTCGCCACGTCAACTCAGTGGATAAAAACAAAAACACCAAGGAGGATGCTGCGGATAATAGGTTACCATTCCTGGACTGTGCTATGCAACACTGAAGTTTACCGGAAGCCCACTCACAGAGACCAGTACCTACTTTTTGATTCCCACTAAATACTGGAACACAAACTTGGAGTGATCAGGACCCTGCAACACCAGGTGGAAAATGTTTCCTCTAAAACAGAAGGTACAGAAAAGGAGCACACACATGTAAAGAAAGCTCTTAAAATATGGTTATCCCAACTTGGCTTTCATCAAATCAGAGAAGATGCACAAGAAAGAAGGTCAGACACCAACTGGGGAGAAAGAGAATGACAAACTGAACAACGTTGCCATCCCTCATGTAGTGGGTTTGTCAGAGAAACTCAGGATAATTTTCTCCAAACATGACATCCCAGTACTGGTTTATCCCAAGAACAAAACTCCCAAACACAAGCTAAGTAACATAGTGTATGCTGTGCAGCGCAGTAAGGAGTGCTTGGACCTCTACACTGGAGAAACTATACAGCCACTCCGCAAACGCATGGCACAACATAGAAGTTCCACCTCGACAGGACAACACTCAGCTGTACATCTGCACCTAAAAAAGAAAAGGCACTCTTTCAAGGCTGACAGTGTTCATCTTTTGGACTGGGAAGATAGATGGTCTGAAAGAGGAGCAAAAGAAGCCATCTATGTCCACTGTGAATGACCAGCATTGAACACAACTGGTGGCTTATGACACCAGATGTCAACCACATGCAATGCAGGGTTCTAGCCAGCAGTTAACCAGTACCTCAGCCTGTGCCGGGCTGAGAATTTCACTGGTTCACTATCGTCCGATCCTCCAGTACCGCTGGGCTGTGTATTCTTCTGGCTATATCCCTGCAATATAGTCTTGAGATCCCCTCCCAGGTGCTTCAGCCTTCGACCTCAATAGGGTGGAGCAAGGTCTCACAGTGGTTTCCCCTGAAACCCCTGGTGGTAATGACCCACACCTTTTTTCACACCTTGGCTCATGTGATGATGCACATGCTCAGTACTGGGTCAACTACCAAGTCCAAGGAACAGACAGTAAAGAGCAGGACTCCATATTTAATAACCAAAGTGAAATCGGCCTTTAACATTCAGCTGGATCTTACCTGCAGGACACCTTGGACAGCATATGTTTCCTGCCTGATAATTTGTTGAATTACACGAGAAAGTGAGGCCACACGTCATGATTATCTAAAAACAGAAAGGAAAAAATTTAGTCTCAATAAAAAGATAAAGAAATATAGTTGAAAGCAGAACCACGCTTCAAATAGAGACTAACAGAGAGCACAAGAAGGTGGAAAAAAGAAAGGAAAAATGAAATGCACAACAACCTGAGGGAGGATAATAATAATGACAACATGAATTTAAACAAAAAGGAGACAGTACAGAAGGAAATTATGGTGTAGGCATCACACAGTGACGCAGAAGAGAATCAGAAAATACTGAGGGGATCACAAAATTGCTGCAGAGAAGAAAATTAAGTATAACTCAGTGTTAAAAAAGCTTCCTGTAAGTTTGTGTGATAAATATTTTACCAGCAACACTGCAGCTGTCAAAGAATTTCCTCCTGAAGTCATTTTATATGGCACGATGAACATTTTCCCGAACTGAAGACCGTCTCACTGAGATTTGCGATGAGGTGAGTTGTATCATCTAAAACAGCAGGACAACATCTGGAAGCAAACATTTAAAAATTGAAGCGAGCATTAGGAATCCTGCTTCCTGTTGGTAAGATTAAATGGTTATGGTATAGGGTAAAAAAAAAAACATTTGTCTGGCTGTGTGCTTGGCTGGCTCTGTAGTGCAGTGATTTACACATTTGTTTGAGAAGTGAAAGGTTGCTGGTTTGATTCCAGCTGGAGACACAAGTTGCATCAGGAAGGGAATCCAGTGTAAAACTGCTAACTCATTCCTGTGGAGCAACTCCTTGAAACAAGAGAGCAGCTGAAATTAGGTTTTTGTTTTGTTTGTTTTTTTTACACAATTAAAGAAAAAATATTTAAAAGGAACAAACTGTTGGGGTCAGGAAATAAAATAATGTACTGGCATTTTAAAAATATATTTCAAATGAAGAAAATATTTATTTGCCTCACAAGTTTTGTGCCATAGTGTGACATTATAAGTGAAAAGGATTAATAATAAACAATTTTTCCTAACTTCCTGTCAGACCAGATGGAACAGCCCATAAATATTATTGTGTAAATAGTGTAAACATTTTTCAGAAAACCTTACAAAAAAAAAACACAAAAAAAAAAACGATCACAGCTAATTTTTCCCTGGTTTCCTAGGCCCTGTTCCAGAAAGCAGGTTTAGTGTAAACTCTGGATTTGCTAGCCCAGAGATGAGGGACACTCTGCATTTCCTGCGTCAAAAAAAGAGAGAATTTTTTAAAACTATAGGTCAGTTATCAGGACAGACATGCTTGAAGTGTATTTAACGTGAGAGCTTTTATGTACAGTCTGTCATCAGTGTGAGGTCAGAGGCCTGTACTACAAAGGGGCTTCACTTCTTATCAGGGTACATTGCCACAGCAACTTATGCTGCAAACCTAACCAGCTTCATAACCATAACCACCTTCGTGTGACCGCTTATCATGATCGCCACTGTAAGTGGATCCAGATGACGGAAAGATACCCTAGGGATGTTGAACTAGTTTCCCAGTATAGAGTCCAGATTGTCAGTCAGTTCCTCTGTATGAAATCATGAGCCCATAAGGCCATGTTAACAAAGTAATTACTGTCCAAGAAAATCTGAAAACACACGAAGCTTTTTTTCATTATTAATTATTTCTAAAAATGTTAACTGAAGACTAGTAAAATAGTTAAAACAAAATGAAAGTGGCCTTATAGATAAAGAAGTTTTTTTTTCCTAGACGTATGCAAGGAGCATGTTGATCGGGCACTCATCGGTCCCCTGTACATTATATACGTGTCACAGAATCCATTCACAGATACACGAAAACAGCGCTGGCCTGCATTTTGCTGTGTCTTTGTGCCTGACTGGGACCGCCCATAGATTTTCGCTCGGATAATTATTGTTTCTGAATAAATAAATATTTTGGAGAAATTTAGACATGCGGGTGGCAGACGGTAATCTAATAATTTAATTCCCTAAGCTTGATCACCGTCATTCACCGTTGGCTTCTGCACAAAGAGTCTTTTTTCACTGAAATCTGCAGCTGGGTTAGCGCTACTATAATAACCTGCTACACATCCTGTCGGACAGTGAGCCAACCAAGCAACGCGTGGAGCCCAAATAATGAACTTACTGTCAGAGGCAGACAAACTTGTGGATATGTTGAGAAGCTGGAGACACACTGGAAAATAAACCTTTTTTTCCTTTCGTGAAGACTAAATGTTTAAAAGGGACAACAGCTCAGTTTCTGTTAAAAGTGAAAGTGTGTCAGACCAAATAGGCGCGGTCCAATAATATCCGGCGGTTATAATGCGTTGTTCTTTCATGTTTATATAACCTCTGTGAGGCCCAGATTGCTGGCATGCAGCAGGGTGAATTTTAATTCGGAGGAGATTAATTCTGAGAATCTTAATGAACATCCGACCTTTAACTCTTCTTCTGTGTTCTGATAAGAGAAGAGACTATTAGAGAGACTATTAGAACTTTTTCACGGAGCGACAGAAGACGGAGCTTTGAAACCAAACATTTGTTGGGGCTCTTTCAGAAATGAAAACATTTGGTGCACACGATGAAAAGCGTATTTCTGAGAGGGAGAAAATGAGTTGGCTGGATAATTTAGACTTCACTTTCAGTTTCGCTTTTGTGCTCAGTGTAATACTGTCACGGTGGGGACTGTGAGCTGAGAGGGGTGGACCCAAATGCAGGACTCGACCACGACTTAACTAAAAACTGGTTTATTTCCAAACTCGAATAATACAAAATCTCAACCAAGGCCAAAAATCAACTGGAAGCCTGGAAGAAAAGAAAAACAAAACTGAGCAAAAAAAAAAAGCACACAGCTAAGGGTAAACCACGGGGAACAATGACGACGACGCAACAACGAACAAAGGAAGACTAAGGGCTTAATACACACAAGGGGACTAGGGCAAGTGGAAACAACAGGGGACGACAGGTGAGCCAAATGAATCTAATGACAAAGGGGAAGCAAAACTAAACACAAAGCACAGGGAACACGAGTCTGTCAAAATAAAACAGGAACTGACTAAACATAACAGATGCAGACCTAACACTGAAAACTTGACAAAGGGAACATACACAGCAAAACAAAGGAAACTAAACAGCATACTCAAACAACAATATAACTATAAGAAACATAACCTGAAAAGTACAACAAAAGAAACTCAAAACGCTGGGCCACCGGCCCAGGATCATGACAAATACACGGTCGCCAAAAGTTTTCACTCACTCATCCAAATCATTGAATTCAGGTGTTCCAATCACTTCCACGGGCTCGGGTGCATAAAACATAACACTCAGGCATGCAAACTGCATCTACTAACATCTGTAAAAGAATGGGCCGCTCTCGAACTTCCATCTGGAATTGCATCGTGGTACGGTGATAGGATGTGAAGGAATTTAACTAACATGCATGTGTGCTGCTTAAGCCTTTCGGTTTCTGCGTGTTCGTTTATCGAACAGAAATGACACCAACAAACGGAATAAGGAGTCCAATTATTAAATTTAATAAAACCATTTCAAACAGTTTACAGATATCTGGGTCGGATTGCATGCCATGCCCGTGTGAGATGGCATGAAATACCGGCACATTCTAATTCAGCTTACAGTTTCATATAGTCACAGCTTATCAGTCTTGGTTACATCATTATAGAAAACAATATGTGGAAAACAGAGAATTTCAACAACAGGGAGACCTCGAAGCCGCCATTTCTATCATTGTGTAGTATCAGTGTGGTTCATTGTACAGTCAGAACACAAAGTTCACGATGACACGGAAAATTATAAGCTTCTGTATTTTTAATCAGTTATGTTTATTTTCCAGACAAATTTCTCAAGGAAGTAAATGTACATAAGATATATATGTGGCATATACCATGAATATCCCTTCAGCTGCCACCTGTTTAACAAGTCTAGTCGCTACTAAATATTCCAGTTATATTCAAACAAAGTGGAAGTGATTGGGAACAACAGCGACTAGTGAAGTGGTAGGCAACGTAAAATGATGAAAAGGTGCGCAGAGGTCGCCAACTTGCTGCAGACCTCCAAACATGGTGTGGTCTAATCTGATCAGATTAGGTTGATTTTGGGCCTTGTCCATTGCGCACACAGACTTCTCCAGATTTTCTTTTTATATCATGTACTGTAGACGATGAGATGTTCAAATGCTACAATGTTCAAAGTGTATATTCAGAAACATTATTCTGAAGTTGTACAATTCGTAGATGCAGTTTTTTGCAGATAGGTGAAACTCTGTCTCTCTAAGATGCTCTTTTTATACCCAGTCTGTTATTGACTTGTTGATAGTTAAATTTGTTGTAAAATGTTCCTGCAGCTGTTTTATTTCAGCATCACTTAGTTTTCCAGCCTGCTCCAGCTTTTTTTTGAGGCATCTTACGCCATCAAAATGAAGAAGCGCTCATGAACTAATAAGATATTGCAGTTTAAGCATTTGACATGTTTTGTGTCCTGTTGTGAATAAAATGTGAGTTTATGGGATTTGCAAATCTGAGTATTCAGTTTCTAATTTATGTTTTACAGTGTCCAACTTTTTTGGAATTGGGATTGGACATCTGCAATAAAAATCTTTGGACAAAAGCGTGAAGTTTCAAATGTCTGATGTTCTTAGCTGTTCCACCATGTTTGAGTTAAAATGGTTTAAACCCTTGAAAGCCAACATAGGAACTTATCCAACACTCTCCTTTAAAACAAGATTAAATTAAATGAGACAAAAATCCCAAAAATAAAACCAAACTTTCAGATTTTTCTGCTGAGCTTTTCAAAGGTCTGACTGGACTGCAGAGCCTGTTGAAGCATTGATGTGTGTGGATTGTGACATTTTACAGATTTCAAGAGTTACATAACTGAATTTGTTTGAAAAAAAAAACTTTTCTTAAACTCAAATTTAAATGATTCAAAGTTTTAAAAACTGCATGTTTGATAAAATCTTTTTTAATTAAAAGTCTTTTGTTAAGAAGTTATTGAGAAAATGCAGGATTAATTTAGAAGATTGCCAAAACTGCACCCGGTTTGTCCATCGCACTCGTCTTCTGTTCCAGCAGTTTGTCCTCAGCTAAGATCCACTTCCCTGGTAGCAATATGGAGCAGATCTGCAGATGATGCTCTTCTGCTAAACTTCATAAAGTTTCATGCTGTGGAGAAAAATGCATCTAATTAAATCAGAGACCTCTTGTACATTGGTAGAGAATCACAGTCAGCGAACATTTCAGTGAATAACTCACTGCTGTCTCACCTGCTATCGACAATTGCTTGCTCAGTCCTTCTGTTTCTATCGCTTTCATCATTGTTAGTGAACTAAAAAAGAAGAATGACATCATTTCTTTGATAAATCAGGTGTTGTCATGCGTTACAGTGCACATTCAAGTGACATTCAAACGTACCATCTCCATGTTGGTTAGGAGTATTCTTGTGTTTTCACCTTTGCAAAAACAAAACCAATAAAACACATCAGTTTGAAAATATCATTCATCTAAATCGCTACTGTATAAGATTTTCATTGTTCTGTCGTCCTCACCTAGTTTCGGACACGTAATCTTGTTTGTGACGTAAAGGAAAGTTATAAGTATGACAATTAATACAATCAGTAACAGGCAGCCAGTGATAATCCAAGACTCTGTCACATTATCAGGTTGTTCTTCACACTGAGCATCAGTTGTAGCATTTCCTGATGTTATCAGCCGAAGGTTTAGGGATTCACACCTGGAAGGACACAGAGATGTTTTACAGAAAAATGTACAGATGCTCCACATTCACTGCTGCTGGACAAAATCAAATGTGTCCATGTCTACTGTGAAGTTTCTCTTACAGTTTGTGTGGCAGACAAATCTTGAAAGTTCCATCTGAAAATGTCCCACTTCCACACTCAGAGCACTCAGTGTCTGTATAGGCTGTTCCTGCACAGATACAAATATACGCTGCTTTCAGCATATGGATCATGTTCTGAAGGATAAGTGTATGACCTCAGTCATTAGATATGTCTGATGATGCCATTCTTTGACTAAAAACAGTTTAAAATACATCTAAAAAATTTCTTTGTTTCAGGTTCTAAATATGATCATTCTGTGTTCATTCTTTGAGCTGTGATGGAGTGATGGAGAGCAGCTTTACTGTAAAGTTAACAACACATTCAGAAACCAGCTGCTGTTGCAGAGAACACTGCAAGTAGCCAACAGACAGATTACATCTATCTGATTTACACTATAAGCACAAGAAAATAACCTGTTTTGCTGATGTATTGTCCTGGTTGACAGTGTCTGTGTTCATGCGCTGCCCCACAGCTAACACCTGTATGGTCAAGACAGTAGAATCCCTCCAGTGGTTCACAAACTGCATCTGATGTTACTGTACATGACCTCTTTAGCTTCAGGCCAGAAACTGTGAGCACATAGAGAGGATACATGTTAGAGAGACAAATTTGAGATGGTTTAAACATGTGCAGAAGAGGGATAGTGGATACACTGGACAAAGGATGTTGAATATGGAGCTGCCAGGCAGGAGTAAAAGAGGAAGACAATAGAGGAGATTCATGGATCATGGACATGAAGAGGGTTTGTGTGACAGAGGATAATGCTAGGGATACGGGGAGATGGAGGCAGATGATCTGCTGTGGTGACTCCTAAAGGGAGCAGCTGAAAGAAGAAGAAGAAGAAGAAGAAGAAGAAGGTATGCATTATGATATGTTTTTCCTGTGTATAATTGGACACTATAACAATATCAATTAACATTTTTTATTTGTAAATGTATTTATATGCTAAAGTATTGTAATAATGGACAAATTGAAGAATTTGATATTTTAAAGCAGAAAATCAAATGGGTATCTCATTTTATTTGGAAGAAAAGCTAAAATACGACATGTTGCCTGGAGGCAAGACCGTATCATAGAGGCTAAAAACTGATCTTGACATCATGTGGAATATCTTGAGGTTTAATCACATAAGAGTCAAGATTTTGTTTTGACAGCATGTTTAACACATTCATTTACATGTAGTCATACATGTTTTTAATCAATGTCAAATCAATGCAAACATCAAAACAGGTGTCTGCACATTCACAATAGGACTCTAAGACCAATCTTTAACAGTCTCAGTTCTTATATGGCATTAACAGTAGAACATGCAGCAGCAACAGTAACTGCTGCTTTAGTTTACGAAATAGGAAATATATATATAAAATCTACCTGGATCACAGTGTGTACAATGAATACATTGTTTTAGTCCATTGGGCTTATCCGTATAGGTTCCATTCTGGCAGGGCACACAGGAAGTGGTTACATCCTCTGTGCAATCTGTCTGGACTCGACTTCCTGTTAAAATAAAAACAAACAAACAAAAAACAGCAATTTATTTGCTTTCATTCATCTAAAATATACAAACTTTAGGGTTGTGAAGTTGAGTTTTCACATATGGACAGTAAAAGCAGGACTCCATATTTAATAACCAAAGTGAAATCGGCCTTTTAACATTCAGCTGGATCTTACCTGGAGGACACCTTGGACAGCATATGTTTCCTGTCTGATACTTTTTCGAAGGACAGGAGAGAGTGAGAACACTGAAGACTTTCATCATTATTATCTGAAGACAGAAAGGAAAAAATTTAGTCTCCATAAAAAGATAAAGAAATATAGTTGAAAGCAGAACCACACTTCAAATAAAGACTAACAGAGAGCACAAGGAGGTGGAAAAGAAGATAGAAAAAATGAAATGCACAAGAACTTGAAAATCAGAGAGGATGAGGGAGTGAGAAGGATAGTAATGAAAACATGAATTTAAACAAAAAGGAGACAGTACAGGAGGAAATGACAGCACAGAAATCACACAGTGACGCAGAAGAGAACCAGAAAATACTGAGGGAATTACAAAATTGCTGCAGAGAAGAAAAATTGAGTATAACAGCGTTAAAAAAGCTTCCTGTAAGTTTGTGTGATAAATATTTTACCAGCAGCACTGCAGCTGTCAGAGAATTTCCTCCTGAAGTCATTTTATATGGCATGATGAACATTTTGCCAAACTGAAGACCGTCTCACTGAGATTTGTGATGAGATGAGTTGTATGATCTAAAACAGCAGGACAACATCTGGAAATTAAAAAGAAAAAAAAAAATGGAGTGAGCACTAGGAATCCTGGTTCCTGTTGGTAAGAGTGTAAATAATTATGGAACAGAGTAAAAAAACAAACAAACAAACAAAAATTAAGAGCTTGTGCAGACTGGTGGATTAACCATTACATAAAAAATTAAATATCGTGAGTTTTGTAATCACAAAGACTTGTAATTTAGTGCAGCTGTGGCATAAACCTTATATTAGATTACATTAAATTTGTTAAGCATTTGCTAAGCATAAAGCAATGTTGTAGCTTAAAGAATATGAGCAAATAAAATAAAATGTTCACATTTTTTAAAATGCATTTGAAAGCTTCGAATATATATATATTTTTCCCAATAGATTTTTCCCAATAGTTTGGGAAAAACTATTGGGAAAACATAGTTTAATGCTATTGTAAAAAACAAAACATCTTATAACTTCCTGGCTTCCTGCCAGATCACACTGTAAACATTTAGGAACAGCCTATAAAAATGATTGTGTTAGGTAGTGTAAGTATTTTTTTAGCAAACCTTATAGAAACAGTCTATCAGGGCTAATTTTATTCTGGTTTCCTAGGCCTCGTTCCAGGAAGCAAGTTTAGCCTGCTTCAGAAAAAGAGCGCTACCTTAAACTGTAGGTCAGTTATCGGAGCCTACATCTTCCCATCATTGTAAGCAGTTGTCAGGTTGTCAAAGTTTTTCAGAGATCAGTTTGATTTTAGATAAAAGTCCACCTTGTTTCTTGTTACAGCACATTGTTTGAACAGGGCTTTGATCACCTTCATTCATTAAAATCTGCTGCTGTTTTAGCAATATAATAACCCTTCCGGTGGTACACACATGCTGTCTGAAAATGCTCAAAAAAATCAATGTGTAGACCCAAATTAAGTAACTTACCGTCAAAGGTATAAGATGAATTTTGGGGGTTTTCCTGTAGTTCAAGACACACTGCAAAAGAAAACGTTTCCTGTCATGATCATTTTCTTTTTTAAAGAAGGAGAACAGCTCAACTCGGTGTTAAAATGAAAGTGTGTCACAACATTAAGAGGAAGTCTGTGTGAAGTATGAGAGAGCCCTCCTACATGGCATCTAGCTCCTTCTTGGTGAATTGTTTTTTTAGTTTTATATGATCTCCATGAGGTACAGGTTGCTGTCATACACGCTACATGGTTAGTTGTGATTCAGAGTAGACTAATTTGGAGATTTTTAATGAACATATGCCCCTTGACTCTTCTGTATCCTGAGAAGACACTTTTAGAACTTCTTCACAGAGCAACATAAGAAAAACAGAGCACAGAGCTTTTAATTTAAACTGACACTTTTATTATACATTTGTTGGGACTATTTCAGAAATTAAAATATTTAGTGCACATGAAAAGAAAATCTTTCTGAGAAAAAATGGTTTGGTGGGGTAATTCCAAACTCTTTTTCACTTTCACTTTTGTGCTCAGTTTAAGCATATCTACACATAGACATTGTGGATACTAGTTTGAAACATTTCAGACCTTATTTTTCACTGACGTTCTGCAGCAATACAGTGTATTTAAACACTCTGGTGTCTGATCTAATACTGACAAAGGGTCCTCTCAAATATATTCTGCACGTGTTCTGTGAATGTACAAACTCTCTCTTTTGTCAGCACATGGAGTAAGTCAACAGTGTTAGAAGGAAATGAGAATAGTTGCTCATTATAATAAGCACACAGATTTGAGGCGTATTACCAGCAACAAAGTCACTTTTTACTGCAAGAAAAGTGGGTTCCAGTGAGCCAGGGTTTTATATGACATTTCTAAACAGAAATCGGTCTATAATGGAAAGTGTGTTATGGACAATAATGGCGTGAAACACAGAAACATCAGACTCACTGATGTCAGCTGTCTTTTTATAATAAGTTCCTTAAACTGCTGTGTTTTAGCTGTACAGTCAATGAAATGCATAAAAATTAAAACCCTATTACGTAAGTAAGTAAATAAATTAAAAAAATTAAACTAAACTAAAAAAACAAAAAAACACCTGTGGACAAATTCCTTTCTCAGGCTTATCAAGACATCCAGTTTTCACTATGATTGTCAGTTCCCGGGGGTAGGACCCACTGTTCTAGGTCTGGACTTTTGAACTCTGGCTGCGTCTGGGATCATGTGCTACGGTTTGGTTTTCTCTTCTGTATTTTGATTTCCAGACATTCTCAGTTTTGACTATCCATGTTCTGCTCTGAGTTCTGCATCCCATGTCCAGTTACATTACTGTATTTCCTCTGTGTGCCTGCCTCCCTGGGTTCTGTGTTTAGTCTGTATTTCGGTCACTTTTAGTCATTAACTGTTTTACTTTGTTATCCTTCCTTCTGTGTCATTAGTGTGATTAGGTTCTCCTGTTGGTCTCTGGCTGTGTTGTGTTTCCAATTAGTTCCCAGTGTATTTTATGTCTCCTTTCCCAGTACTCATTGTTACATTGTCAATAAAGCTGCAAATTTTGAGTTAAAGTGTTGTCTATCACGTCCTGCACTTGGGTCCTCAACCTGCCTGCCACAGTGTGTTAGTTGACAGTGATCCCCTAAACAAGAGTGGCAGCACTCTTGTTTGGGGGATTATCCCATCATAATCCTCACCCCTGCAAGTGGGTTCATGTAGCAGTGCCTACCAGTAAACACATCATCCTCAAGTGCCCACACTGGCACTGAGGTGACATTAAGATGTGGGAAACGTTTCCCACCAGACAGCAAACTCGGTGCTCAGGTGGCTGCACAGCTCCAGTGCCCATCCAGCCATCAAGTCAAGGGAAAACTTTGGGACTTTGGAAAATGCTGATCCCAGGGCTGCGCTCTTAGTCTGCCATTAAAATAAATTAATATTTGCATTAACCTTGGTCTTCATAGCCAAGGAAAATCATCCCAGCAAGTAAAAGAAATCAAGAAAGAAAGAAAGGCATTAAATAAATCAAAACTCGTGGGTCTTTCTCCCGGCTGACCAGAAACAGCCAATTCAAACAATATAATTCCACCAATAATCCACATTAATGCTTCTTAACAACAATTTAAAGTCACGTCACCCTCTGTCTTTAAACTTTAAACTCCATACAAAGATGCAGCATGTCCTCCAGGTGCAGACCTCATCGCTCAGGTGGCATTATGCTTTTGGTCATCTCATAGTGACAGACATCACAGAATTAAAAGAAAAAATATTAGTGGTCAGAATTAAACAATTACATTTAAACAGATGCATAACTCCACAGCTGAGCTGCTGTTGTGACCAAACTATCATCTCTAAACATTTCTAGATCTACAATGAATTAAAAAACTAGCAGTAGTAGCTTTTGGTCTTTGGTCTAAAATAAATGAATTGAATAATACACTATGTGCAAGAAAAAAACTTGCTATTATTGCTAGGGAGCTATGTGAGGATACTCTTCATTGACTATAGCTCTGCATTCAGCACCATGACCCCGGATATCCTAATCATCAGCATACTACAAGACCAAGGCCTCTCCATCTCCCTCTGCACCTGGATCAAAGACTTCCTCACTAACCGTCCACAGAGAATCATAATAGAACCCCCACCTCTCACTGCACCCCAAGGCCTGCCTCTACACTCACAACTGTGTTAAAGTCCACTTGTCCAACACCATAATTAAATCCGCTGACCGTCATAACACTCATCACTGGAGGAGATGAGTCAGCATACAGGGTTGAACGCTAAGTGAATAACATGACATTGAACACCACACTGGACTTCGGGAGGAAATAAGATGCTGATCTGACCCCTCTCTGCATAAATGGGGCACCAGTGGAAGGGATGCAGACATTCAAGTTCCTGGGGGGCCTCATATCTGAGGACCTCTCCTGGTTGACCAACACTACTGCAACTGCCAAGAGAGCACAGTAAAAGCTGATGGTAGTTTTTTGAGTGCTCAAGGAGAGTAGAAAAGCACTATATAAGAACCAGTCCATTCACCATTTACCATTTACTGTGGTGGCCTTCTGCCAGGTGACCATTGAAAGCTCTGCTGCAAATATGAAAGCACTCAAGAGAGTGGTAAAGACCACAGAGAAAATCTCTGAAATCCACCATCCTGCCTGGAGGACATTGCCAGGAGCTCTACCAACACTACAGAGGACTCACTTCAGCCATCATCTCTTTGAAATGTTGGCTCCTGGCAGGCATGACAGATCAGCCAGGGCACACACCTCAGCATACTGCCCATCTTGCTTTCATGCACCTGCACTTGATTTATTATTAAATTAATGAGATTTTTTTATAGTTTTATACAGGTTTTTGTATCTTTATTCTAGAATCATCCTATATTTCAGTCAGTGTCCTGTGTTTTATGTTGCACCATTGAGTAGCATTTTAATTTCATTATATGTATTTAGAATAACAATAAAAACCATTTGGGCCAGTTCAAAACACTTAAACTGAAGAGTTTTTGATGTTAAATCTTAGCTGCATTAAAATCCTTTTAGATAGCCATGTATTGCCTAGCAACATGTGAAACCCCCCTCAAAAAACCCCCCGAAAATGAGACCACCTTTACTAGTGACCTTAAAGTTGCCACTGTACTTCCTCTGTTCCCTATTGTAAAGATAGGTGTAACACACACACACACACACACACACACACACACACACACACACACACACACACACACACACACACACACACACACACACACACACACACACACAGATTTTATTTCACTTCCAAAATGAATAATTTTGGGGAAAATGTTCACTGAAGGCCCAAACTGTAAGTCCTGAATCTGGCACTACAGATTCTGATGCATTTAGGTCTAATTGTTATGAGACATAAATTTTTCATTGTCTCCTGAAGGACATTTTTCCCGTCATACACTGTGGATAGATTAATACAGATGACCTGCCTGCCTTTTCATGCCTCCATGATTTTATTCATAGCATAATGAATGGAGGGCAGGAACATGTCCTCCCTGTAGCTGCTGTGAGGAGGTCAGTCAGTGGGTCCTGATGATTGAAACTTTATGCTTCATTTAACTTAAGTATTTAAAAGCAACTGCAGATATGCTACGGCAAAAATGTTATGAGAGACACTTACAGACTCTGGAGTATATAACTGCACTTCACCCGGCCAAGGACTCACACCGTTAAGATTAATCATTTACAGCTCCATGCTGGGATGCTGGAGTTAATCTAGAGAAAGAGCTTGTTACTGAAATTACCCATTATTTTCATTTAAGATAGCTTGCAATCATTATTTGCATGAAAACCACCAATTAAAAAATTTGTATGTTTATAAAAATAAAGAAAAAACATTTAAAGCTTACTCTGTTATTTTAGCACTCAGCTAAAATCAAGTAATGTGAGAAAGAAAAAAGAAAAAAAAGCCAATGCTGATACAGTCCTGTGAAAAAACTAAGTACACCCCACCATTCAATGTAGAACCACCTTTAGCAGCAGTATGTAATTGTGTTTGCTGTATGACTTCATCAGTCTCTCACATCATTGTGGAGGTGTTATGGCCTAGTCTTCTTTACAGCATTGCTTTACTTCATTGATGGTTGCAAGAATTTGTTTATGCACAGCTCTTTTATGGTCCAGCCACAGCATTTCAATCAGGTTGAGGTCTGGACTTTGACTGGGCCATTGCAGCACCTTGATTCTTTGCCAGCCATTCTGTTGTAGATTTGCTGCTGTGCTTGACCCAATTTCAGCCAACCTTTAGCTGAATACTTTGGTTTAGAGAAGAGTTCATGGTTGACTCAGTGACTGCAATGTGCCCAGGTCCTGTGGCTGCAAAACAAACCCAGATCATTAACCAGATATTTGTGCTGATTTGCTTTGTTTAGTTTTCACCACACGTGGCTCTGTGCTTTGGTCTCATCTATTCAAAAGGACAAGTCTTGTGGTTTGTCTTTGCAAACCATATTCTTTTTTAAAGAGAAGACACTTTCTCTTGGCAACCCTTCCAAATGAGCCATACTTGTTCAGTTTTTTTCTAATTGTACTGTCATGAACTTTAAAATTTAACATGCTGACTGAGGACTGTATAGTCTGAAATGTAGCTCTTGGGGTTTTTGCTGTTTCTCTGAGTATTGCATGGTCTGACCTTGCAGTGAATTTGCTGGAATGTCCACTCCTGGGAACATTGTGAAATTGTGTTAACACACCTAAATGCAGGTATATTAACACCTGCACTCAGGCAACATCTTGCCATTGCAATGGCAAGTTCTGGCAGCAAACAGCCTGAACTTCTGTTTTTATAGAGGTGCTCACACTTGTTGATGTTCAAATAATCAAGTACATTTGATTAGCATAAGCCTACTTAATTCATGTGGAAGTAATAAGTAATAATAAGAGGTCTCCAAGCATTCCAGTGAAAACCTTATTTTTGAGTTTTATTTACAAGTTGAATTTTGCATTTTTCTGAACAGCTGGTTAAAATATATTGTAAAAAAATGACAGGACTTAGAGTACCAAAATGAAGATACTTATATATAATTCCTTCATTACATACATGACTTTGGGAATGTATGCTGCTCAAATTGGGAAATCCTTGATAAAATGTCATTCTTTGATCTTCAAGTGGAGGGCATAATATCCTGCATTGGAAAAAAAAAATAAAAGAACAGCCTGACAAAGCATGGAAAAAAAGGGATACTGAATACTTGTGTGTAGGCCCCCCATCTTTCCCTGCACATCCAACACAAAGCAGCCATGTTAAAAAGGGGAGACTGGGAATACGCCACTTTGAGATCAGACATTTAGAGACATGTTGTGCCCTAGTTTTAGAGATGTCTTTTAATCAGGTCACACACTGTAGCCTGAAACTGTGACTATAAGTGGGGATGCTTCAGTGGACGGCTATCGACGTTCAAAGGCAGCAAGCTCAGGAAGTCCCTCATCTGGGACTCAATTAGAGACATGCAGTGATACTAGCATTGACCAGCACACAGAAATGTAGCTGCAGTTTTTGAAGCAGCTGTGTTTGTGTGTATGTGTATGTGTGTGTGTGTGTGTGTGTGTGTACGTGTGAGGGTGGGGGTGGGGGTGCATTTCTAAAGGAATGCTGAGTGAGCAAGTGAGCGATTAAGAGAGAGGCAGGCAATCTGAGAGTCTTTCTCCTGGGCAACACATTTTTTTGAACGGCTGCTGCATTTGTAGTTTATCGTAGAGCAGGTGAGCATCACGAGAAGGGAAACGGTATTAGAGATTATACACATACTAAGGAATTAAACATTACAACCACATTAAACATGTTGTGCACCTGCAAGCATATGCATATTGTATTTCACTGAATGTTTGTTTTACTTAATTAGTGCCAATAAACATTAAGTTATGGAATTCAGCCCAGGGCTTTGCTGTGTTATTTCCAAAAAAACAAAACAATATTTTGGATTATTAGCTCATCTGGCTAAAAGACTGATGAGCTCATTGCCATGGTGAGGTGTCCTCATCTGTCAGTCTGCGCACAATTCACAAGAATGGCAACTCCTCTTACAGTATTCCTCAGATTTTAGTGGAACTCAAACACAATGATTACCCAACTGGTCTTCACCCAAACTTTTCTCAAGGTCAAGGTCACGTTTGTCATTTAATGGGCATTTTTCCATTTTCAAAGTGTAACATTCATGCACATGCTAGACACCAAATTCTTGCTCCTGACCTGATCTGAACAATATTAAGTTCAAACCACTTAGTAAAAAAATTATTAACACAAGAATCTCAATGTCAATAAATTTTGCACAAAAGGGTAAAGAAAGAACAAGAAATACCAAATCATGTGATAGCTTGAAATATTGCATTGCTATACATGCTGTATCCTGTTAGACAGTGATGATCACAATCTTATTTGTCATAACTTTGGAGGGACTGTTCCTACTGGTTGACTCCCACATTAGGAAGGTGTGGTTGGAGCCTTTACCATCACCATTATGCTAACATGAATAATATGATCAGTGTTATGACAAGCTGATATTTTTCACATATTTTCACATGCTTCTTATGGATATTGACTTCTCTGTGGATTTCAGTTCTCATTAGTCTCAGCTAATGCAGTATAGCAGTACTTTACACATTACAATAACCTGTGAATTATGATGGATCGTGAGCTGGATGAGCTACAGTGTCACTGATGTTCTGGTTCCAATTATTAGAGTGTTAAAATCTCAGCATGCTCTATTACAAATGAAAGCACTGTAAGAAGATTTCATTTAGATTTTTTTTTAAGGTTTGTAGAAAAACTCAGCTTTCAGGTTGTAACACAGCACAATCGTTCTTGAAGCTAAAATAGATGGCACCAGAGAAAAAGATCATTCTTGTTACAAAGCACAGCCTACCTGAGTATTGTTGCTGACCATGTCCATCCCTCTATGACCACAGTGTATCCATCTTCTGATGGCTGCTTTTAGATCCCAATCCAATAGAGCACCTTAAAGATCTGGTGGAATGGGAAATCCCCATTATGGATGTGCAGCTGACAAATCTGCAGCAACTGTGTGATGCTATCATGTGAATATGAACCAAAATCTCTGAGGAATGTTTCCAGCACCTTGTTGAATCTATGCCAAGAATAATGAAGGCAGTTCTGAAGGGGAAAGGGGGTCCAAACCAGCACTAGCAGGTGTGCGTGTCTGATGTGTGTATGTGTGGTGGGTAATCTGTAAACTCATTCAGATTTGTATTAATCTATAGGGCAATATTAGGTAAATATCCAGCTTACCTGTGTATCTTAGGCTGGGCTGTTAATAGCTACACATTTCCAAAGACTTCTTTTTAATGTGCTCTGGGTTTAGACAGATATTAGGGAAAATGCTGTTTTTTATTTATCTTTTTTAATAATCTTGTGCATTAAATAATTTGCAGAAAGACTGAAACTTATACGCACTTCAATTGAAGGGCATGATTAAAAATATGATTTGTTTTTGAGAGATGACTGATTTTTGTCACGGATATTGTTTGTGTCATATGCAATACCAGTCAAATGTTTGGACACAGTGTGTCCAAACATTTGACTGGTATTGGTATGTGTTTTTTAACTTAGTTTAAGCTTTAACTCACCCAGCTTCTCATGGTTAAGGGTGAATCTTGAATAATTATGACCTTAATATTTCAATTTGACACTGTAAAAATATTGTAAAATATACTATATTACATCATTTAACTCTTAAAGTCTAGTGTGATTACACAAAAGGAAATAGTTGTTGTTTTGTGCAAATACTCAAGGGATTCAAATTAAAATGATACTTATGGAGAAAGTACTTGAGTAAACATATCGAGTCAGGAGCACTAGAGATTTCAGAAACGGTATACCCTCATCTCAACATGTGCTTCAGCTGGCAGCACTGATCGCAGTCATACACATCAATGTTGAAGGTTTAAATCTCTGCCCATAAATCATGCTTTGCCACTTTTGTAAAGACATCACAGTGGATGTTCTCTGAAAGGCTCTGCAAGTCGTCAAAAGCAGTCTGCGCATTAGCCACCGGGAAGAGAGGGGAACACGTCACTGACAATCGTTTATATTACAAGATAATGATTTTTGAGAAGTGAAATGGCTTTCATCTTTTCAATTGGTTCCACTCTTGTAAAAGTCTATTTAAACATAATGGACGATTGAAGATAAAGCAATGATCTCTCTGATTTTTACACACAATTTAAGTGCATGGTAGTGGCTCAGTGTTTCTGACATTTCAAAGCAACTATCCTGGGTGTGAATCTCTGCTCTTGATTTCCTGCTTAGAGTTTCTTCTTTTGTGTCTGTGCAAGTGTCCTATGAATCCTCCCACAGTGGAACTGTAACCTATGAAGTGCCTATATGTCTGGGTTTTTTTTTTTCTTTCTTTTTCTGAAAATCTGTGTGAATGCCTTATCAGCCTCCACCAGCCTCTAAATCTGAACAGGAATAAGCAGAAGAAGGACAAATGTAAAGTATATCATTGCATTCAAAAACAAGAAGAATGTGACTCGAAATCCAAAACTGCTCTCCTGCAATTTGTTGCTGACCACTGCTGCTTCTGGCTTCTCTATAATACCCATCATTTCGTCTCACCTTACAAAAAAAAAAAGAAAAAAACAGCTTTTCAAAATGGTTCTTTTCATTTTCAGGATCAGAAGAAGTTGCGGTAAATGCAGGGCTTTCTTCCCGAGTGATTCAGACTTCAGACAACTCGCATGAATAGCATATTAGCTGTATGCAATTTGTTCAGTTTCAAAAGGTTCATAGAACACAGAACCTTTGAGAGTGCACCAGAATATGTTTTTAAACACCCACAGTCTGCAAAAACTAGTTTTGGGTCAGTGCTCTGGAAATTAACACTATCACCAACCAGAAGAACAACAACCCTGCTGATATTTCTTACCTTCAAGGCTCTTCAAACAGCAGAAGTATTATAAATCCCGGGGGCTTTTAAATTAGATTGAAAATGTGATAGATGCAGCATAATTTTGATTTCCATGATTTCAGCAGTTCAGCCTTAGTTTCAGTTTGGACTCATTTGTACCATTCAAACAGCAAAATGCAGTTATGTCTGCTGGGAAAGCAGTGTGCAGGGTAAACAGGGACTAAATGGAACCTGAAAACCATAATGGAAAGGGGGCTTAAAGCAACCTCACAGGTATTTTGCATGTTTAAGTAGATGCTCTTAAGAGCAGAGATATTTATACTGAAAACAATCCATTAAAAGTAAGTGAGATGTCATATTCTCTGCCCCAGCAGCAAATGTATGAAGTGAATTTTAATATGCAGCATCTTTTATGTGCATGATACTGAAATGTGTGACATATGAGCACATTTAGGTCATGAAATAAAAAAAAAAAATCCTGTGCATCTGGTTGTTTTTCTTTTCACTTGCATTATATCAAAGCTAGGTATGTGCATCTGTGAATTCAAAGAGACAAGGTGTGAAGAGAACTGAGACAAGCAGAATCATGGTGAACTCTCTGCAACCTCCCAGCGCCTAGCAAGTTGATTCTATACAGCAGCTCCCACCCATTGATATCAGCGCTTCATGACTTAAATAATTCAGCAGAAAATCACGGCACTACCTGATTCTCTGCAGATACTACATTTCTGTATTTGATTATGAGGAGGGGATAGCAGTACTGTGAAACAGCAGACCCAGTACAGTACAGTGGAGGTTATTTAATACAATACTAAAGGCTAAACAGGAAGCAGAAAATAAGTTTTGTGAAGATGGAAATATCAAAACAAACAGGGGTATATTGATAAGATAGGCTTACATTATGGCACTGCTTCCCTGCAAAGACTTGCAAGAACAGAAAACGGCATGTCATTAAGCACCGGCATCATTTAAATATCTTTCCTATCAGATGCATTTTTAAGCTAATGACGTGTTTTAATGTAAGTCATGCTGGAAAATGCTCAAAGGCATCAAAGGCACAGCTCCTGAAAAATGCTTCACACTATGATCAGCTTTTGGGTTTTGCTTTTAATGGATAAAATTAGCATTATTTTTTATTTATTTATTATTTTTTAGAATGGGGGCTGCATCCAAATGTGAAATTGTACAATAATGCATAGCGCCTTCACTGTATAGTTTCTTGGTGTCTGTTTCTTTGTGGGGGAAAAGAAAAACGGTCCCCTCCCAATCTCCATCACCCCCTGCTATGAAGATGTTATTAACAGTGTTCTTCCCTCCCACAACATGCTTTAGCGATGCCCCCTGAGATAAAAACTGATCTTTCATGGACATGAAACAAGACCTGTAAAGAAATATCAAAGAGCACATCAGAATCCGAGAGCCATGAGACGGAGGAAATTACCGGTGAGCCAAATGTGAGCATGAATATGGGCCTAATGGACTATAAATGACACCACTGCTTTGGAGCAGAAATGCATTTCCATGAATACAAATACTGGCTGGAGCAATTAAACAAACTAGCTGATGACTTCCTTGAAAACAGATTTTCTTCATTGTTCAGCTACAAGCCCTCATTTTATGCATCTTGGCAAAATGTACTTCAAAAATACTCTTCCTACAATCAACAAAAATCACATTAAAAGGCAACAAACTGAATGCCCATCAAAGACATTACTAAGAAATAAGCCTTTAAACATTTTTTTTTTTATAAAAGCACATCAAACCTTCTTTCATGTACTGTGGAAAAATCCTTGAAAATAATGTTTACAAATGATTTTAGGCAGCTTGTTTACTGTTCTACATCTTGCCTGTGATTTGCATCAGGCTGCACAGTGATATCCATATCACACCTACTGTAATATTACTGTAATATTCCCTCTGATCACACGGCAGGGATGAAAAAGTCTAAATTCAACTCTAGCAACTCTCTGTAGTCTGATCATCATCAAGGTTCATGACATAAGTAGGTTAGACCTGCACATGAGATTTATAAATTTGATTTGCTCACTTTTATGAATGTTACAGATCATGGAGAATGCCTTTAATATTCTTGCACTGGATAACAACTAAGCTGTTACACAACATGGGAGGAAGTCTCAATCTAATGCGTGTTCTTCATAAACAGAATAAAGGGTCAAAACATTTGTTTTTCTTCATTAGTAAACTGAGTTCAGGGCGATATTTGGAAGAAAGGTACGTCATATGCTATATGAGATATCTATGTGATTATTGATGTACTGATTCCTATTCCATTTATGACTTTCAATACTTTAAGAGCTGGATGCAGAGTTAAACATTTCTTTTGGTTAAATAAAATCTAGAGGATTGTAAGAATTTGAGCTACAGTCACACTAGAGAAACCAGCTGATGAAGACCATGGCACCACAAAAATTGGAAATGGCTGCTTCAAAGATGGGGACTAGGTCTGCGACCAATCATAGGCAGTTCCTGTGCATACTGCTTGTGATAATACAGCAATTAAACGTGATAAATCAGTGAGAATCACAAATCGGAGGGCTGGTTTAGTTTACAGGTTAAGCAGGTGACCATGTGCTGCAAGGCTAAATGTAACAGACCGGCTTTGACTCCAACCAATAGGCCCTTTGTTGCATGTCTTCCCCCACTCTCTCTCCTCACTTTCCTGTCTCCTCTTCACTGCACTATCTAATAAAGAAAGGCAAATAATAATAATAATTAAAAAAAAGAAAATTGCACTTGTGTTGCCATCTGTTGCAAATCTATTGCTGTCTGCATATAAAGAAATTCATATTAACTACTTACAATCAGAGTCCAGTCAGAACCTCACAGATTTGAAACAGAAATAGTCAGATAGTTGCTGCAGGACAGTGATTTAATAACTGCAAAATGACACAGGTGCTCTGCAGCCTTTCTTTTATATAGGAATATAACCAGCTTGGACTGTGATTGCCCACAGGCCACCTGGTGGACAATAGTGCCCAAAGGTTGAGGGTGTTGTACACTCAATGTCTGGTCTCTGCAACTGCAGATTCACTGGGCAACCTGATTTTTCCTAGTCACAAAGAAGTTCCCAACCTAGTTTGACTCTAGCGTGACTGAGCCATTACAGGCATTGTAGAGAGTGTACAGCATGCTCAAAAAACCCACCCATTGTGAATACGCTAACTGTGTTGTTAAAAGCTCTAAATCATGAGGAAATTGTTAACTGGCTTTGTTTTTTCCTTTGGTTGCTGGTGTTTTGGAGATCCTTGACAGGTTGTCTATAAGAAATTATAGCTGCGCTTAAGAAAAAGCATAGTAAAAACTATACAGCATGTGGTTTCCTTAAAGATTAACAATGCAAGCACATATTATTGAATATCCACTCAAAATAACAATAATAATTTTCCAATCGATTCTGCAAATCAAACAACTTTGACTTTTATTCAATCAATGTAAGGACATCAGAGATGCATTTTGAAACAAACAAGATCATGTTGATATTAATCCAGTGCAGTTAAGACAGGATCTTTTCTTCAGCTGTCAGCTGGTTCAAAAATCTCTCCCCTTCATGTGAGATAAGGCCTCAACTGACTCTTCAGACTGTAGTGACTCTCATGACCAGCTCTCTTGTGCTATTGCTGGGTTGGCTGCGGGCCTCCGGCTGCCTCAGGTGGCTGAGCAGGTGGAGGATGTTGTACGGACAGTGTTGGTCTGGCACTGCGCTGCCGCTGTTGGGGTCCACATGTGTTCCCACTCCTCCAGCGGCCGTCACCACAGTTGTAGAGGTGGAGCCGGCGGCTGTGGAGGCCACCACCATCAGCGAGGAGGTGGAGGTGGATACTCCTATCCCAGTCTGGTAGCCCTGGGTGGGCTGAGACAGAGTCCTGTCTACTGTGGCATCTTTCAAGTCATCGCTGTCCATAGATTTATCATAGTTCAGAACCTTCCACTGCTGGTTCACGGCCTGCCAGCGATGGAAGATGCGAAACACAGAAGGTCCCTCGTGGACAATTAGTGCTGTGGAGATCAGAGTACCAGTTAGAGAATGTCACAGTCTGGCTGCAGTCTTGAGATACACTACATCCCAAAACAGTGGTAGATGCACTGTGTTAAAGCATGATTAGCTGAAGCAGCAACAGAGCAAAACAACTCACTGTTAAAGTGCTTTACCACAAACCAGTAATCAGATCTTTATTTCTTAGAAAAAGCAGAGACATGGAACAATGTATGACTCAGTGAGACTCAGTTTTCAGATTTAGGTTTAAAAAAATAATGCGTCCGTTCTCCAGGGTTGTTCAATAGCATCTTATCTCAGTTCAAAATTGCTTATTGATTCATGTTCACTGAACTCAGCATCTGGAAAATTGAAATCCATCTTTAGCAAAGTTGTTTGGATCCTGATATTTTACTGCATGTTTTCCATTTTGAAGACATGTAAAGGGAAATACACCATATATAGCTTAGTTCCCATTTGGAATTTATAAGCATGTTTATAATACTATAATATAGTTTGCAACATGAAATGTATACGGAAAGTATTTTTACGTTTTCAAGGTATTTGCTAACAACTTCTGGCTCCAGAACATGATGAATATATATTGATAATACAGATAGTAAAATAAAATATATCTTAATAGGACGGGCTGTAACCATTAAAAAGACTGTGCACTGAAACACTTAAAATGTTTTTAAATCTCCTTATAACTGCGTTATAATGCATTTTAATTGCATTACTTGTTTTAATGGAGTGAGTGGGGGATTGTAAAGTGTTACCACTACACATAGATCTTCAAGGAGCTTGACAATTGCTCACCAAGTATTTTATTACGGTAGTAATGTTGTTTAGAAAGGCAACAACTACAGTTGCAGCAGTCAGAGTCTATCGATAAAAACCTGCTACTTTTCCTCGACTCTGCTCCTCTCCCTCTCTAACTTTGTGGATAAGTGAAAGTCAGGTCTTTGCTCTTTAACATCCACCAGGTGACAAGTTAATCTCTGTAAAGTGCACCGTTAATGACTCCACAGTCAATCCTCCACAGCACCAAACCGGAGACAATCAATCACCTCTTCCTAACACCCTGCTGTCTGCTGCAGTGGCACTCCAAGTCTCCTTAATGTGAGATGCCATCACACAGTGGTCCAAAACACGTGGGCCCTTGAGCGCCACAGGAGGACAGCAGGTTTAAATGCTATAAGTTTCAATTTGGACACCCACACACAAATCCAGGCAACTGTTAAAAATCCTTCAGCGCACCTTTTCCCCTCTTGTGTTATGACAGCACATAATGGTCTTTAACATTTGCCTGAATTTGGCTCCGTAGCTTTTTATTATAGACTGAAATGCATTTTAATGTATGCAGTGAAAACCACTTTAGCTGAATTTTGAACATTCAGCATTCATGTTTAATTTATGATCAGAGTGTTGGTGCAGCATCTCACCATTGTGAATACAGAAACAGCAATAAAGACAATAACAAATATTCATAGAGACTGACCAAACAATGCAATCAAATATTGATATGACACACCTGACTGTGTGGTATAGATTAATTGCACCGAGACTGCTCATGGCATTCACAATTATTTGAAGCCAGCTGTTAGGTATAATTACCGACTCTCCTGAGTACTTCTGACATTTACTTTTGCCTGTTGAATGCACATGAATTAATGTAACCAGAGTGGAAACACTCAATATAATTTTCAGTAGTAAAATGCATAAACCCATTCAATGAAGGAGTATAAACATTACATTCAATTTAAAAAGGGATAAATCGTAACTGTTTAGCGCCTCACCGATGCAGACGACATCCATGAAGCCGTACATGCCGTAGCAGATCTGGAAAAGCAGATCTTGACGCTGCCAACGGGCTGACGGGCTAAAAGATGACCACACCAGCCAAGAGATACTGGCCATTAGGAAGAGGGAGCCCAAGATAGCTGCTGCTATCTGGACCTTCTCTATCACTGTCAGGGAGATAGCTTGCCACTGCAAGAAAAAGAAGAAGAAGAATTAGTAGTAGAGAAAATTGAGAAGCTAATGATAAACCAATTAATGTAAATATTTAGATTATAAGTTGATCAGGCTGAACTCAACAAAAAGAAGAAGTCACACATCACTCTCACCCTCAAAAACAAAATCTGTGGCCTCTCATAACCCTATCAAATCACAGTGTAAAATAGAAAAAGAAACTGCTTCTGCAATCTTTCTGTTCCAAAGATCAGAGGGGAAAGGCCTGCTTAATTCAGATGCTTTCATTTTTTCCCCTTGAATTCCTCAGTTTATATTCTTTTTCTTTGGGCTGCTCTCTTTAGGGGTCGCTACAGCAGATCATCTGTCTCCATCTCATCCTATCCCTAGCATCCTTTTCTGTCATACCAATCCTCTATATGTTTTACCTCTCTTCCTTCTGCTTGGCAGCTCCATATACAACACCCTTTATCCAGTATATCCACTATCCCTCCTCTGCACATGCCCAAACCATCCTGTGAACATGCCTTCCCCCTTTCTTCCTCCCCCACCTTCATCCAACAATGGCACAGTTTTCACTGGCACCCTGCTGGTCAACAGCACCAGTGGTGGTTGTTAATCTGGACCTGAACCAATCTGATGTGAAAATCTTATTTATGATCTGCATGTTTGATTTGGCACAGGTGGCATTCCTGATGCAACCCTGCCCATTTATCTGGCCTTGGAACTGGCACTAGGAGTACACTGGCTTGTGGCCGCCTGTGGCTGGTGATCAGAGACAAACTAGAGCTGCAATTAATGTTTGATTTCTAAAAAAAAAAGAAAAAAAGAAAATGTTGTAGCGCTAAATAAGAGGCGTCATTCTCTTAATGACATAACAAAGACTCAGTGATTTATGCTTGTCAGTGGACATTTAGACCGCCACAGTCATCAAAAACCAAAGAGCACAGTGATATTTTTGAATTGGTGGCCTTAATACCCACAACTCACCTGTAGGGGGTTCTTGGTGCTGATGGCAATGACCTGATATTTGTAGTAGCAGAGTTCACAGGCCCAGGAGCCTCTCTCACTAATCCATTTGATGAGGCAGGGCTGGTGGGTGCAGCGTACTGACCCACTGCACCGACACGGGCTCAGGAGCTCCCCCTGCAGGAAACATGCAGACCATGTCAGTTCCTGCTAAACCATCATAATTCAGTCAAAGTAAATGCATAAATGTTCTGTTGTGTTCTGACTTTAACTGGATATAATCTGCAGATTAACATGGTTTAAATGATCATTTTGTGGCCTTAAACTACCTTTGGTGAGGATTCTCTAAGAAGTAATTTACAATTCAGAAGAAATGACTGCCTGCAGCAATCACTGACCAGCTGACAGCACCCCCCCCTTCCCCCATCTTATTTACCTCTTGCAGTAACCTCTTTACATACAATAAACTGTATGTGACACTGTGTTTATATTTCTTTGCACTTCTTTGTGCTGGCCTATTGATTTTCTGAGGGCTCTTTGTGCACAGCTAGACACACACACACGCACACACATACGCACACAGCACTTTGCATGCCCGTTACAGCAGAACAACAGATCAGGTGTGAAATGAAAGCTTTGCCTTACACCTAGTTGACAGGCAAAATGCTTGATTACTAGTACCGCTGAAAGTGGAGGATTAGTCACCGAAGCATCTGTGAAAGAGCAAACCCGAGCAAAGCTGCAGAATACAGCACAAAAGGAGCAGACAAACCACAATATTTGACATCAGTGGAGCTGCTATAGACATGATCGGTTTTATACTTATAGAAATGCAAAAGAAACTCAAAATACTGTGTCTGGTAAACCTACATTTCTCTAGAATTCATGTAATAATTGAAAACTAGAACTAGATCTTGTCCAGCTATCAAATGATGGTTTCTTGACATCCTGTCTATCTTAAAGTGACATTTTTGAAGGCACTGTTAGTCACTGAGGTTGTTAAAGGACATTTCAAATCCCTTCTGTCAGCCCGATGACAGCCACATACTGTATGATTAATGTGGCCGGACAGCCGAATAAATGTTTGTGTTGTGGGTTTATTAAACTCTAGGTGGCACTAGACTGTATCTTAAAGAGCTGGTTCAGAGAGTTTAAAAAAATGACCTTCACTTTAACACCTTAAAGGAGTTGAAGTAAAGGTCTGCTTTTGCTCCCTGAAGGGCTGCTCAGTGGTCAGACGTGTGAACTCTTGAACCATGTGAAAACATCACTGCTGTCAGGTGAAGGAGCAGAGATCAAGCAGTCGTATTTTTAGTCTTTCCATCATGTTTTCAGTCCAGCTGGATGTGACAAGATTTCAGAAAACCAAAGCATTTAGTTTTTTTCCTCTCTCTGTCATATAGAAGGCTCATAAATACTTAAAATGCAGCGAAACCATGAAGTTCACTAAATTTGACATCTCGTGTTTTTTTTTTTCTTTTTTCATTTTGCAGCAAGATATGCTTAGCTATATTCTTCACCAGACATTCCTCTTAAGCTGTATTTAGCCTGAGGAACAGATGAGTTTTCTAATCTCTCACCTCAGGCCCTGAGCTCATTAAAATATATTACTAATCTTGTCATATTGGATATTGATGATGACCCATAAGATGTAGGCATGCCACCTTTTTAAGGTCCTGACCTGCACTTAAGAAACCTGGCTCTATAAAATTCAGAGCAGGACCTTCTTGTATAGATATTTTAATCTTAATGGGAATGAACAAAATGCCTGTAGTGAATGAATAAAAAGAAATTAGTCGACCGTCTGCTGAAAGAAATTCCCCTTCCTCTCCGAGCTGAGGCATTGCATTTCTAAGGTATTTTTAATTCAGTGTTTTCTCTCCATGTCTACCCTGAGTGCAGAAATCGTAAGAAGCATTGCTGAACAGAGTAAAAAATGCAGCAAGTTTCCAAATGATTTCTCCACGTTGTTATTTAGCTGACACCTCTGACAGACGGAGCAGCACCCTGGTTGAAGAGAAGAGAGGAAAAAGCAGGGAGTTAGGGGAGAAAAGGCCCATCTACAGATGGCCAGGGTGGGAGTGTATTGGCAGGAGCACCAGAACACTTCTGTCGTGTCCAGAGGGACTCAGGCCGCTCACTGTGACTGGCCTGATGGCAGCCAAGAGCTGAAACCTAGAACACTCCAATACAACTGAGGCTGGAGGGAGCGCAAAAGAGACCAATAACAAACGTGCCACCGCAACCCACGCATGGAGAAAGTGATAACTAAATGTCCTTTTGTTGATCAAACAGCAATAATCACTGAAAAAACACACACACACTCACACACACATAATAGAGCAATGTATTAAAAAGATATGGCTGTCTTATTCCACATCGCTGTGCTGCATTATCCCAAAACAACTCCATGCAAGTAATTTTCTCAGAAAATTGGGTTCCCTCCCAATGTATATAATGGCATGAAAATAAATTAGAGGTGGCTATTCACATTTCTTAAGGGTCTTGAATCAATGCAAGTGAACTCCATTAACTCTAAGCAAGGGGAAGCTGCGCTATGATAATCTAGCTCACACAGAAGCTGAATTAAGGAGGATTTTTACAATAATGCCCAATAATAATCAGTCCACAGGCTTTTGTTCTAAAAAGACCTGCAAAACTGCTGGGAAAAATCTTCATATATAAATGTAAGCAACATTAAACCAATTAGAGGGAAAATAAGATCAGTAAGTGAAAAATGAAACAGAAGGCCAATAAGTTTATTTAGTTATGATGACTGATTGTAAAATATATGCAGGGGGATGTTCCACTGAGTGCCGATTTTATGGGAACCATCAGGCCTACAGTGATGGTTAATGGCTTTTTAAAAGGTAATTGAATAAAAGAGAAACCAGGGTTTCTAATTTATGTTCATGAATTTACAGCTTCTGACAACAGAATTTAGCAAAGCCCAAAAAAAAATCAAATGTTTTGGCACGTTGTTTATATCCCATTTTCAACAAATGGGAGAGCACCATACGATGGAACAGGCACTGTAGAGCCACACAGAAAGAATGATGCTAACGTGACCCCTGAAGGTTTCTCATTGTACCTCAGACAAATACATTCTGCAAGTGCATTATCTGTGCTACGATTTAGGAGGGAACGCACACTCATTTCTATCCAAGCAACAGGCACTCACACAGATTCAGGATGCAGCTAAAGGGAAGACATTACAGTAGAAGGACCGCCTCAAAGGGTACTTCGGTAACCCTCACACATGTAAAATATTCCAAAACTTTTCCTTTGTATTACTTAAAAAAGAAAACTCCTTTTTATAAGTTTGTGCAAAAATCTAGGATCTGAAACTGCATATTCTTTGAGCGACAAGGTCGAGATTAAGTCTGAAAGCACAAGTCTGAATAAAGCAAGCTACAGAAAGCGCGCTGTAAAGCTTCTCACTGACCTTTAGCTAAAGGGAAGCAATAGTGGGTTGAAATATGCATGTCTCAAGTTAGCTGTTTAGAAAACAAAATAGATGAATAAACTGAGGTACAGAGGTGGACGACATGAATTTATGGAATTTTAATCTGATACTGACTTGGCTCTTTATAATACAGTATGCATTTTGTGTCTCAAACAGAAGATTTTATTTTTATGTCTGCTGAAATAAAATAAGTCAGATGCTGCCATATATATGCACTTAATGAGTTATTGGTCAATGTGGTGATTCTTCCTGTCCATACTGGTCATGATGGTTAGTATGATTCCAATGTAAGAGAGGGGGGAAAAAAAACCCCACATCTTGTAAAAATTGTGCCAGCAAAACTATGTGTCCAATGTTTCCTTACTGACCTGCAGAGGTGATACGGTAATATCAGAGAAAGGGATGTTCATTGCTTTGAGATTTTTTTTAAAGGGATTGTGTTATAGCATACATGAAAAGTAACCATTACAGTGACCAATATCTCTTAAAATCCATATTTTTTGCGATTCTGTACATTACTGGGATAAATTTAAAAAGGAACAGTACAGCAGTACTTTTGGTTGTGAATCTCACCTCAAAGAAAATGACACTTATAACATTGACAGGGATCCGATTACATGGACTTATTACATTGTTTGGTGTCATATTAAATCACAATACAATCATTTTTCAATGGCTGCCTCTCCCAGGCACTCAAGGCCCTTTTCTAGTGGGATGGGATGCTTGAGGAAAGCTATGTCTTTCACTCCCTTCTTTACTCTGTCTCGACTATCTCAGCCTTGGGGATGGAAGTGTTTTGGAGGTGGGTTGTCAGATCAGATACTGGCTGCTTTGGTCTATGTGACATCCTGGAGGCTAAGGAAGAAAAGAGGATAACTAATGTCCCCGCTGCCTGTATCACAGAGCGATACACAGAGTGTCCACTCATCCCTCTTTTCAAACGGAGCCTCATTCTCCTTCTACCCATTTACACCTCAGCAGATCCATATCTGGACTTCACCCAAGCCAACAACTCAGACGACAGGAAAAAGAAAGCTGGCAAAAGATAAAAACTTGCATAATGATAAGACAGCATGAAATCAAGTGCTATTGACTTGCTGCAATGTCTAAAGGAAGCATTAATGAGATGTGTTGGAGGAGGCCATGGGAAATACTGCACATTTTCAAGGCAGCGCTTTGTATGCAGTGCAGCATCCATAGAGTTTTGGGGGGAAAAAAAAACAAAAAAAACAAGGATGAAGCCTTGTCTTCCTATCTCATAACTAGACCCCATGTCAGTAATAATTACAAAGTCTGAGCTCAGAGGTGGAATGATGCACAAAATTGCTGTTGGAGTAATTAGTTGATGAAATATAGAAAGATCATAGGCTACACACTGTGCAATGACCATGAAATGATGCAGTAAATCTTCTGCTTAGAGGAAAAAGCAACTGTGAGTGCAGACTGTCGGATAAAATGTTATGTTCTTGTTTCTTGATTTTTTTTTTATAACCTCTCTACCTCCACTATAGGCGAGGTGTGACATATTTGTCAATGTGCTCTCAAAAGCGCTGTCAAACAGTGTAACTAATGTGCCTGCAAATTGCTAAGTGTCTGCCTCTCTGATATAATTTAATGTTATTTCTTCGTAGCCATCTTTTCACATTTTCCTCTTCTGATTGATGTAGTGTGACATTATCATCAATATGGCCCCAAGGGTGGAGGCAAGTGGTGTGATTAACCCAAAGGCTGCCTTCCGTCTGTTTTGTGCACGTTATTATTATGTTGCCGTTTCCAGGTGGTGTGCGTGAGAGGCAGACTGAGAGTTTTTTTTTTTTCCATGCATATAATGCTTCGATGTGAATTCAGTGTTTGGCTATAATGAGTTGTTACGGCATCTCTGTGTATCCTCCACACTTGTCAGCCACTGGGACAAGGTCTTTCATTATCTTCCCACTGCTAGCTTTAGCTGTCTTTTCAAGCCATGCAATGGGATGAGTGCAAGATGCAGTGGGGTCCCCTGCTCAGAGAGCTCTCCAGCTCTGTGGCTGCCAGTATTGGGGTTGTTCCTCAAAAAAATGTGATGCAAAACGCATTACTTGTTAGACAGTAACATTGCATTACTTTTGTTTTTCCTCTACAAAAAGCACCTAATTGTCATGCAGTTATAGTTAACAGCATTAAATCTGATCAGCACTATTAAGGCGGACATGCACAAGATTTTGTTAATACTCTTTACCACAAAACCAGCCCAAAGAGCACCTTTCAGAAAAATCTTGTGGCGAGAACAAGGCTTAGTTGTGCTGCACTAGCCAAACTGCAACTGATGAGTTACTGTAATGTGACTCATGCTGAGTTGTAGACCACCAACACTGGTGATTGTCCTAACAAGAAACTGGGTGTTTTTTCCCCCTTCACTGTATAATTAAAACCTGAGCAGTGTACCCTCATGTAATCAAAAGTCTCTAAAAATGTGCAACACTTCCACAAGCTGGTCTGGTCACTGGATTAAAGGACTTGTTGCTACATCTAACCTATGCTCATGGAGATCAGCAGCACCAGATTTCACTGTGTTATACCGTCAGAGATGGGGGAGAGTTATTATTAAGTCATAGATTAGATTGATATTGCATGGCACTAATCTTATTTAACCATGCAGGTGGACATTTTTCCTCGACTTACATGTTCTGGTCCCTGGAAGCAGATCCTGCACACGGGCGTCCTAAAGCCACTTTCCGTGTAGCTCGTGAGAGAGAACCTCTCCTCCAGTTTGCCCTTTGAGCAGTCATCGGAGGAGCTGCTGCAGCCTCGCAGGGCCGCCGACAGCTCTGCAGCATCAACCCAACCCGCCACCTGCCGCTCTGCACCCGGTGGCCCGGTGGCTCCCGTAGCAGGCTGGGCAGTTCGATCCCCTGGATGCTGGTGGCTCCGCGTTAACGTGTTGTTGTTCTCAGGGACGGTAACGCCTGTCTCATGGCTTTCCGAAGCTTGGCCGCTCATGGGGGTCAGCGGAGGAAGCGGTGTCGGCGGCGCCGGTGGCCCGAGCAGGAGCACCCTCAGGTCACCAAGCAGGACGCAACAGCGGCTCTTCAGCATGCCCTGGCTGCGCAGCATCGGGCTGTCTCCGGCCAGAAACTCACAGCACCATCCAAAGGTGCTGGAAGAAATCAGTATGTACTCTATGCGTCCCCGTCATAAGCAAACACTTCTTCATATGTGGTGGGATGGTACAGTGGGGGCAGAAGTGCGTCTTCCAGTGTTTGTTTGGTTTCAAAGCAGCCTTTTAGTTTTTTATTCCAATTTATTTAGACTGTGTGCTTTTTATTGTCTTCCCACGAGGATGTAAATATAAAATGCAAAGAAATCCCTCCTATGCAAACAAGTGTCTGAAGCCATTAGCCTAAGTTCAATGAATGAAACGGCTATAAGAGGAAAGTCAAATATTAGACTGATAGGAATATGCATTCAAGTAATAAGGCTATGGCCCGCTCACTCAGTGTCCACTGTCATTTCATGGCCTTAATAGTCTGCCTGCTCTCTACAACATAAACTATCTCGACAGGCTTCTCCCTCCGGATTCGCGACGTGTGCAGAGACCAAGATTTAAATCTGCCTTTGGTACAATGAACTGAGATAGAGAACAAAATGTCAGCGCTCAATCTTAAAATTAAAAAAATTCCAAAAACAACAACGAAAGCCGCGCTTTAAAACCAGCAGAGATGTCGACGTCCAGTTAGGTTTTCACACCACCTTAAGTCAATCGATGGCGTGCCATGTTAGGAAGCAAAAATCTGTCTTACCTGGCGAGCTACACCGATTTCTACACGATTCACAGTTTCGGGATTTTTTTTTTGTTTTTTTCCTATAGATTTTCAGCCAGACTGCAGGTCGCTGGCAAGTCTCAGTGAGGCTTCCATCCCCAATTATCAATTTTCCATGTCCGAGGAACAAGCTAGAGGGTTTAAATCCGTCCGTTTAAATCCAACGCGATGGTCGGACTGTCCTACTCCGGGTGAAAGCATCCGTAGCCCCGAATTCTCCTGTGATCATTGGCTGCTGAACTGGTGCTGCAGCTTCAGCACCATGATTCCTGGGACAGCTCCCAGACGCCACACGTCACCACCGCACAGTGATGCAAGCAGCCAACTCATTACTACAACTGTGGACGGAGACAAATATGCTTCATTATTTGTTTCAGGGCTACAAAGAGACGTTAAGTTAAAGGTGACATTGGGGGAGGTGTTTTCTGCCTTTGCGCCTGGCAAAAAGTGACGAAAGTAAAGTTGTGGATTGACTTTAATTATTAAGTAATCTAATTATCAAGGGGCGCAAGGAAAACAGAAATTATTAGCAATAGCTCAGGTAAATGGTGTCATTTAGCTCAGCATAAATATTAAATATGTTGAAAGTAGATTAAATATCGCAAATCATCAAGTCTAAAGGAGTAAAAAGAGAAACTGCAGGGTTAGATAGCCATCTAAATCCATCAGATTTCGAGCAGGATAATAAAAAAAAAAGATACATAAAACAACGTTAAACCCAAGTTGTGGAAGAAAAGGGAAAAAGTAGCAGAGCTGCAATTTACTTTCATTACAGATTAACATGTTCTGTCTTAATCTGCTTAAAAAAAAAGTATGATAATCAATTATTCATTTGGTCTCCAAGTGGAAAGAAAAAAAACAGTCAATTCATCACCCACTTCCATCACAATTTCCCAGAGCACATTATGGTTTAATATTTATAAAAATTAAACTAAATAATATACAGACATTATTAAGAATGAACTTAAGACTTTTCTGGTAGTTCCATATTATAGATAACACATTTGCCCCCCCCCAGACTTTAGTACATTAGTCATTTAATCATTAAAAACAACAATGCCAGCATTAAAAATCTGTCTGTAGTTAAGTTGGAAAAAGTTTAACTAAATGCACATAAATCTTGTGAAAATTGTGCATAAAACTGTACTTGAAGTGTCAGAAGTATATTCATAAAGCACATCTGCAGAATGCCTGATATTTGTATTTAATGTTTTAACATAAGCAGCTAAAGTATTGTAGCTGGTTATTATCAAGTTAATTCTACTACTCCATACTACTGGGTAATTTCTTCTTCTTCTTTAGGATGCTCCCTGTGCCTAGCATCCATGTCACACCAACCCTTTGCATGTCCTCCTTCACTACAGGCACAAATCTTCTCTGTAATCTTCCTCTTTTTCTCATGCCTGGCAGCTCCATATTTAATATCCTCTGTCTAATATATCCACTACTCCTCCTCTGCACATGTTCACACAATCTCAGCCTTGTCTCTCTAACTTTGTCTCCAAACCACTCAACCTGAGCTGTCTCTCTAATATACTCCTTTAAAATACTGTCCATTCTGGTCACTCCCAATGAAAATTTAGCATCTTCAACTCCGCCACCTCCAGCTCGGTCTCCTTTCTTTATGTCAGTGTTACCATCACCAAACCAAACATCATAGCAAGTCTCACTACCATCTTGTAAACCTTCTTTTTCACTCTTGCTGTCATCTTTCTGTCACAAATCATTCCTGACATTCATCTGCTCCACCCTGCCTCCACTCTCTCCTTCACCTCTGTTGTACACTGCTTGTCACTTTAGATGGTTGACCCCAGATATTAAAACTCATCTATCTTCACTACCTCTGCTCCTCTCATTCACACACACGTATTCTGTCTTGTTTCTACTAACTTGCATTCCTCTACTCTCCAGTACATACCTCCACCTCTCCAGGTTCTCTTTCACCTGCTCACTACTCTTACTACAGATCACAATGCCATCTACAAACATCGTAGTCCGTGGAGACTCCTGCCTAACCTCATCTGTCAACCTGTCCATTACCGTAGCAAACTAGATGGGGCTCAAAGCCGATCCTGATGTAATACACCCACACCCTGAACCCATCTCTCACTCCTACCACACACCTCACCACTTTCTCGCTGTCCTCATACATGTCCTGCACCACCTCTACATTGTTCTCCACCACTCCTGATTTCCTCATACAGTACCACAGTTCCTCTCTTGGTACCCTATCATATGCTTTCTCTAGATCCACAAAGAGACGATGCAGCTGCTTCTGACCCTCTGTGTACTTCTCTAGCAACAGTCTCAAAGCAAATAGAATATTAATCAAATCCATACCACACAAATGCAGATGCTTCCTGTGAATCCCTAAATTGGAGATGGTATTGTATCACATTTCCTAAACATGTCATCATTTGCTCTCTAGATCCACACAGTGCAAGTCCTTCTGATGTTCTCTATACTTCATACTACTGGGCAGTTCAATAATTTAAATCTAAGGAAAGGCAGTCAGTAACTGCCAACAAATACAGAATAAAAAGTATAATATGTTCATCTGAAATGTAGTGAAGCAGAAATAGTTATACAAGTGCAAACTGCTTTAGTAAATCGACTTGGTTAATTTTTTGACAAAAATGAACAGCTCAGGCAAAGCTGGGTAGAAAAGACAAAGGAGGAGAGCAATTATCCGGCTTGTCAGGGCAGCTGTGTAGCTTGATTGAACAATTGAAATGAACACACCTGTGGTTGGACCCTGTCAGCCAAGAGAAATGTGTTTTTCTTTTTTTCTGTCAGAATATGTATGACTGTGGTCAGGCTGGTGCCCATGGGGTGAGCATTTAATGGATTGCCAACAGTAAACTAACACATTAAACTGGCAGCTCTCACTCCTGCTGGTTTTCTATTCTGGCAGATAATTGCCAGTGATTGCTGTTACATCGCATCTCAGGTGCAAAGTAGTGCCTGATTAAAGCACTGTTGAAAATAAACCAACCCAGACCGCTATCAGTTTTGAGAAAAACATCAGACACAAACTAAGATTATATAACAGCAGAGGTGGAAGAAGTGCTCAGGCCCTTAACTTAAAGTCCCACTTTACTTGGAAAAACATGTTTGGATGTTTGATCCCTATTGGGAACAATTCAGTTTCACACCTCTGCACACTTCTGCTGAAAAGTTTCCCTGAGCTTGACTTGCTTTAAATCCTCCAGGCAGGATTTATGGCATCACATCTGGTTTGAGGGTAAATTCTTGTCCTACAGACTTACACAAGTGAGATGTGGAAACTTGAGGACTCCATTATACATCCTGTGCTTCTGAGACCTGTGAATGATGGAGGAGATATCCCTTAGCTAATGGTGAAACTTTTTTAGACAAACTTTTAAGAGCTGATAAAAACCCAGCTAAGCAAGGAAAAGCTAACCTTATCTCCAAAAGGCATGAAGTTAAAAATGACAAATTTCTCCACTATTTTACCAAACACTCATTTTTATTCCTATTTTTTACAGTTTCAAAAATAAACATAAATAAAAAGAGCCAGAAGCAAAACTTTGGGCACGGTCAGTACTTTGTGACTCCCCCTCTGACAAGTACCATAAGCTTGCAAATAGTAGTCAGCTAAGAGGCTTTTTGTTCATGTGTGGGTTTTTTTTAACCCATTCCTCCTGCATAAACTTCCAGCTCTGTAGATTTTAGGGCTGTCTTGCATGCATTACTCTTCTGAGGTGAATTTTTTGATGGCGTTTCAGCTGAAGGACTGTGAGGGCCATGGCTTGGGCCTTTTGAAGTACTCCATTGTAGATTTTCAAATGTGTTTGGGGTTATTATCCTGTTGTAGGAGTTATTCTCTTTTCATCTTCAGTTTTTTTACACTGTGATGCTGGCTTCCAGATTTTGCTGCTATTTACTTGAATCCATTCTACCTTTTACTAGGAAATGTTACAGCTCCTGGCAGCAAAACAGCTCTAAAGAATGATCTATCCTCCTCTGTGTTTAACCATTGGAGATGTGCTCTTTTCATCTCACTCTCCACTTTTTTCCTCTCCTAACTTTGGTTATTGTGGCCAAAAAGTTTTTTGTTTTTTAAACTTCATTAGACCAGGACGCTTGTTTCCAGAATACCTTAGACATGTAGATGTTTAAATGCAAATGTCGGATGCTGAATTTTGTTGGGAGAACTCTGGAAAAGGTCATATTTGTGCACATATAACTGCACAGTATAACAGTGAGTGGGCACTTCAGAGTCTGATGAAGCTTCTTGAATGTCAGATTGTGGTTTTGATTCGCCTTTCTAGTGATTCCACAAGAAATTCTCAGTTAAAGTTTTCTTGCGTTTTTGGTTCTCAACTTGATCTACACTGTTCCTGTTAGCCAACATTTCTGAATTAGATGATGAGCTGCATAAAAAGCCACTTAATAAATGCTTTACTTAGTATTGGCCTCTCATAGTTTTAAATATCTAGACCGCTCCAGCCAGTGACTGTCGATTCTTGGGACAAAGTTTGGCTGTGAGTGTTTATAAACCTTTGAAATTTGCATCAGTTGATCTTTTCAACTTTTCTAACAGGGATATGGAGCAAGCCATTGTCCTAGTTCAACGTTTACTAAAAAAAAAAAAAAAATAGGCCTTTGATTCAAAGTCATATTTAAAGTGTACTAATCTTACTTTTACAAATATTGTGCCATGCACATGCTGTAACAGTGCTGGGTGCTCATATTAAACAAGGTCATAGTTTCAAATAATGAGGTCAGTATGTATACAAATAATCTCTGTGAGCCAAAAGCTCAGATTTCAGACATTTTTTCCAAGTCCTGGGACAGTATGATGTCAGCTAGAGACAGACAGACAGCTCTGGCTGTGACCACAGAAGCCCCACCCACATGCTGGTCAAACCTCTGGTGTGCCAGAGACAGCCAATTAGAAGAAAATGTCCTTAAAGGGAGATTGGCTTGTTTCCAACAGTGGATGTACTGAAGGGGACCAGTGCATGGTATAAAATAAATGGATCATTCCATTGTAAATGACTGAGAGCCTCCTGCTTGACCATCTCAGATTTGCCTTAAAAATCTAATGGCTTAAAGTGTGGATATATATAATGATTGGTGTGAAATTTTAGCTTCATATATCAAAGACTTTTCAAGATGTATTTTTTTCCATTGACCCACTTCCAGCATTTCTTTTTTTTCACTTTAAAATCTGAGGCGATGTTTGGACATGAATGTCTAAAAAAAAAAACAGTTAAAAATAAAAGCTCAAATTTTCAATGGTCATTCACACCATAAAATTGAACCTGGATCTCTAATTTGGGACCGATACATCAAAAATGAGTATTAGCTAGTTTAAACACCTGCTTTGTAAGCATACACATTGCCCTGAAGGAGTCCTATTATTCAGGTTAAGTTTAAAATATGCTAAAGGATATTTAAAAACTCACAACATCGTAACATTTTTCGCACATAAATAAAGTAAACAGTTAAGAGTGATGAAAAAGGGAATAGTAGTTCATTTCACGTGAGCAGTCTTGCAAGGCCAAGTTGTAGTTTGAATTATAACAACTTTAAGACTCCTCCAGGGCAGCAGGTCTCAAAATGGTAGGTACGCCTTGAAAATGAAGAATTTGTATATATTTAACAAAAACTATTTTCTCAGTTATAATTATAGTCATAAAAACTCCAGAATTTTATTTTATTTGGATTTGACTACCTACTGACATTTTTGTTTTTGTGGTTCAACTTGTCATATTTGCTCAATCCAGCATGAAAGTTGAATGAAAATACTTTCTTCATTTTTGTGATTAAGAAGTTCATGTTGAAAAAAATTCTACATCTACATTTTAATTTGCATAATTTGAAATACAATTCTAGACTTTTCAAAAGGTGTCACTACTTGTCTTTTATTCTTATCAATAAATTCTTATTAATAATATTATTTTATTATCAGGTATACTTGATTTTTTTCTTTTTTCATATTATAGCCAATTCTCTTTTTTTCCCAAATTACAGCTCCCGATATAATTTGATGGTAAGAAAGACCAGTGAAAATTTGAGCCTTTTATTTTTAACAGTTTTTGTGATATTCATGTTCAAACAAGGCAAAGGGTTAAAAAAAATGGGGGGGGGGGGGGGGGGGGGGGGGGTGAAACTGGGTGGATGGACTTTTTTTTTTAAATGTATATCTAGAAAAGTATTTCATATATGAAGATAAATTTTCGCAGCAATTATTATATATGGCAAAACTCTGGTCCCTAAAACTTAGACAAATTGGAGATCGTCGAGCAGAAAATAAATAATTTGATGATTTGTGATGAGATGATCCAAACAGGGATTATTGAACCTTAAATTACGTAAAGGTACTCTTACAGTCAAAACAGTAAAAATATGGAACTGAAAATTTGCATACCAGGCCCACTTTAAGTATTAATAATACATTATAAAACTCTCCATTACCTCTGATAGTAGGCAACTTAATTACATGTTTTATATAACCTTTGGTAGCAATAATGTGTCACACACACTTCACCTACAAATTGGAACATATGCACAAGTTACAATTTTTTTTTTTTTAAGCTAACATAGTTGAGGCTTTTCTCGGTACAAAACGAATTTAAAGCTGTTGTTTATGGTAACATTAAAGTCCCTTTTACTGCTCTGATACCGTCGAGGCTGTTTTGCCTTCACCTTCTGCACGTGCCTGCTTGTTTTCCTACGTCACTTCCGGCGCGCCAGATCCTGAACCACCTATGAAGTTGTCAACTGGCGTCAGAAGTTTCTCCCTGTGTTGTTCTTACTAACTTCGCAGTGTTTAGATCGTATTTTGGGGTCATCTGCTTCCGATGGATAAAAGTTCACTTATGTGTAATGCCTTTGTGGCAGTTCCGATAATATTATGTTGCTAAGTTTAACTGTTAGCAGCCAGACTAGCACCGCTAGCTGCTACTATTAGCAACTGAGGCAGCAGTACAGGTAACTTTAAATAAAACGCCCTTAATTGTTCCAAAAAAAGCCACATGGATCTACATGGATCATCTGTATGCAGGTAACTAGACGTACGGGCTGTCTTAGATTGTAGCCAGTGTGTGCTAGTTAGCTTTATCTGTCAACATGTCTAATCAGCTGACTGCAGAGCAGCAGCGAATGATTGAGGAGAACAGGCGGAAGGCTTTAGAAAGAAGAGCCCAAAGACTTGGACAGGCTAACAGCACCAGTGTGAAGACCTCAGCAGGCCCCCGCAGTACGTCAGTGCAAATACAGCTCCCCAAACAGAGTCCGGATCCTGCTGCCTCAACTCAGTACAGAGAAACCGCAACTTCTGCTGCAAAACGCTTCGTCCTACCCTTTCAAAAGGAAACACAGAGCCAAAATCATCGTCAGCTGCCTGGCACTGGCAGTCAGTTCAACCAAAGTACTGTGTGTAACTCTGCATCTTCAAAACAGGTGAGATTCGAGCAGAAATATGCAGTCATTTACTGTTGGTGGCGAACGAATTGTAATGCTTTGTCTTATATTTATCTGCAGATTACCAACTCATTTCCTCAGAAAAGTCAACATTTGAGTAGCCCCATCTTGTCTCCTGTAGGAAGCACCCCTGTGAAGCCAGTTCAGGCCAAACATCAGCTCACTTCCAGCAGCTCTGGAGGTGCAGTTAGCTCATTTTACAAGCAAACCAGTAAACCTGCTCAGAATCAAGTGGCACAGCTTTCCTCTAACTCCACAACTACAAATGTTGTACCTGCAAAAAAGCCTGCGATCTCTGTGAGGGGAAGATGTGTACCCCACACAGAGAACCGTTTCAGGGTAGAAGTGGGCTATCATGCAGGGCTTATTGCTGTTTTCAAGTCCATCCCCTCAAAGAACTATGGTAAGTGTTTTGAGACTCCTACTGTGCTGTTTTGCAGTTGATGCGGGTTACTCAGTCCATTGGTCAAAGCCCCTTTGTCCTTGTGACTCTTGAGGAAGACCACTAAAAACCACTGGTATGCAGTCATATTAACCATGATTGTAGACCTTGACAATGACATACCTATCTCATTGAGAGTGTTAGATGTTGTGAAGTTGTTTTTCTTAACCGTAGAAATAATTATGTCATCATATACTTTAGTTGGCTTCTGTGGTCTTTCAGGCCTTTTATTGTCACTGAGCTAGTCAGTGCATTCCTTCTTTTTATGCAGGGGTGGGCAATTAATTTTCCCAAGGGACTGAGAGACTAGGACTGTTATGGAGGGATGCACCAATAAGCTGAACTCAATTCAGCTCAGTGTTAATTTTACCTTTTTATATGCTTATTGGGAAAATTAATTGCCCAACTCTGTTTTTACAGATCTACCACATTGTTGATTTGGCCACTCCTAAAGCTTTTGCTGTCTCTCTCATAGTTTATCATCTGCCATGAAACTGCTAGCCAGTTAATTAATCTCAAGTCTGTGAAAATGGGGGACTGTGTATAAAAATATCTGTAATTCCTAAACAATTAATGCACATTTTTTATAAACCCCCTTGAATTAAAGCTGAAAGCCGGCATTTCAATCACATATTGATTCTTTGATTTAAAATCCACTTTAGTGGTGTACAGAGGCAAAACTGAAAAAATTGTCTTTGTCCAACAAATTACTATAAACTGGGATGAACATAAACATTTAAACATTTAAAAAGTTATTTTGCATTATATGTTAATCTCAGTGTCTGTGTCTCTTTTGGAATAATAAAATGTGTCTGTTAATACCTTAGACCCTGCCACGAAAATGTGGAACTTCAGTCTGGAGGATTACCGACAGCTAAGTATGGAAGTATTCACAGGAGCTGTCAGTCAGCAACTCAACTCATGCACGTTCTCTTTTAACAAACTTAATCTCTGATCACGACTTGTCTTCTTGAACCCATATTGCAGTGGAGGAAGCAGCTGCCATTCCCTCAGTGTCTTTAAGACCTCTGGAGGGAATGGAAGCGGTGGATATTGCGGAGGTCGCCAGCCGAGCTCGTGATGGCGCGGCCCTGGCAGCACTGCTAAAGTTGTGTAATGGCTGGCAGAAGCCTGGAGCCATTTTGCAGGGCCAGTGCGTTCTGGTGTCCCGGACAAAGTTTGAGGTCGATATCGGTTACCATGTTGATGTCATTGCGGCGTTCAAGCAAATGCCATCAAAAAACTACGGTAACAGTGACTTTATTTGTTTGTGTCTGTTTTGCTGACAGTCTTTTTGCTTTTATGGCTTCTGACATAAAATGTTGTTTTTCTGTGCCAGACACAAAAACAAGGAAGTGGAGTTTTTCACTTGAGGACTACAAGAGACTCAGTGAGTAACGACACTGGCTTTATTTAGCAGGTCTAGCAATGTCCCTGTTACATTTGCCATCTTGTCTAACCGCGCTGTGTTCCATACTCAGTGGATCTCCTCAGTGGGATAGCAGCAGTGGAGGTGGAGCCTCTTCCCAGGGCAGTGATCCAGGGTTTCTCTGCCAGGTTTGATGGGACTGAAGCCAGGTCTTTAGACGTCCCTGAGGCAGACCTCTCCAGCATCGACCCCTCTCTCACCCACAGCCTCATGCCCTTCCAGAGGGATGGAGTCAAGTAGGTTTATTTGGTTCATTGTTAGTGCTTTAGTGCTACTTATAACAAGAAACTATTTATTTGTAATTTATTTTATGTGTGCACATTAAAAGACAATATTTGTAAGACACACCCGTAATCTTAAATATTTTTGTGTCCCTTTAGTTATGCAGTGTCTAAACAGGGCCGCCTCCTCCTGGCTGATGACATGGGCTTGGGAAAGACTGTTCAGGCCATCTGTATAGCAGCTTATTACAGAAATGAGTGGCCTTTATTGGTGGTGACTCCCTCCTCTGTACGATTCACCTGGGCTGAGGTAAAAACTGTGCCTGGAAGAAAGATAAGCTCATTACTCAGGAGGTGCTAGAGTTCATTGCTTTGTTTCCATATAATAGAGTCACGGTTGGTCTGCAGTAAGTCAGCAGGCACCATCTTAAGGATATCCTTCTACTGTCCTTTGACTCACACTCTGTTCTCCACATTATAATCCTGGTTTCTGCTTAAAAAGCTCTGCATTTGTAGAATGTTAATGTTGTTCCCTATGGACTTCTTGCACTCTGTTAGGTACTTTATCTTCAGTAGCAAAGATGGTAGCCTTGAATTTAATGCTTCCATTTCTTTGTCTCGTGGGTACGTTTGATAATTAGAATTGTGGAGCACTGATTTATGTTGGAGGTAGTAATACATGGTGTATTCATTTGGCTCATTGGCTAAATTCTGTCTTTGACTATCTGGGTTATCCTGAAATTAAATATTCAAATATATTGTTAATTAGTTCTGCAACTGATAACTATTCTGTAATTATCCATGATTCCAGTTATAACTTTTACAGTTAAACAATGACTTTTGTCTTTAATTTGTCACAGCAGAGAAAAACATCAGCTATTGGCTATCAGATCCACAGAGAGCATGTTTTTGTCATATCAAATATTGACTTTGAAACTTTTTAGAATTGTACAAACTCTGCTTTTGCCTTATATACTGTTATTTCCATGTATGTTTGCGCGTTTCAAGAAATCACTGCACATATTTTCCATTTTCCTGCCAAAAGAAATGAGGGATAGTAGTGCTCTCTTTATTTGATGGCATGAAGAAAAGGAGACTGCCTGAAATATTAGCATATTCATCTCTGTGTTTCTTTTACAGTTTCAGTACTTTCTGGTTTCAGTGTTCATCTCAGGTGTCCATTCGCATCTCATTCTGTATCATCTATCCTTTATTTAACTTGCAGCCGCAGTGCCTTTTCAAATGGAACTTCATTTGGCCTTTGGTTCTGTCTATTGACAAGACAGTCTTTTCTCCAAATAGGATCAAACACAGTCCCCATATCAGAAGTTGAAATCACAGTCACCGGATGTTGTCCCATTAAAGGACACTTCCTTTGTCTGGCTTGGCCCTTATCTGTACTGTTAGTCTTGTGCTTTTGCCCAAATGTACAGCACAGCATAGGGGCCATAATTTAATGAGTTTAAACCAGGCTGACAAGCCAATGGCAGGCAAGTGAATTGTCAGGAACATTTGGGCCACAGTGGACAGTTTTTCTAAACTACATGATTGATTGTTTTTTTTTCAGTGGCAGCACTCTTGCTGTGGTTACCATGAATTATTAGTGGTGGAAAAACATAAATTAGCTGTTAGTCAGAAAGTCATGTTAACCATAAATTAAAGAAAGTGGTGTGATCCCAGTGCAAGGATTAAATTAAACCAATACCAATGCTTTGAGAGTTTTTTTTTCCTTTTTTCAGTCCATGTCTTTTACACAAACCTTTATCTGTGCATGCAGGCCTTCAGACGCTGGCTCCCCTCCTTGACTCCTGACAGCATCAACGTAGTGGTGAAGGCCAAAGACAGTCTGCGGTCTGGTTTGATCAACATCATCAGCTATGACCTGCTGAGCAGGATGGACAAGCAGCAGCCAGGAAATCCCTTCAATGTTCTCATCATGGTGAGCTTATTATTTTAAACATGGCTGTTTTCAGGTCACATTTATGTTCAGGTTCTGGATCCTAAATCCTCATCCTGTCGTTCTGTGCAGGATGAGTCTCACTTCCTGAAAAACATGAAGACTGCTCGTTGTAAAGCAGCCTTGCCTTTGCTGAAGGTATTTATTTTTCTCTCTTTCATTTAATGTTTTACTGCGATTAATAATTCTGTTCGATACACTATAGGGAGTGTTTTTTTTTCTTGAATATTGCTCAGGTCACAAATTAGATTTGTGGGGTTTCTGAGTTTTGCAGGAAAGATTTTCCACATAATTCATTAAAACTCAGGTAAGACCCAGATTTAAAGAAGTCTTTGTGTCAGATAGACCTTAAGCCAGCTGAAAAATTGATTTAATTTTCAAAGCAAACAGATCTGGGATTTCTCCAATCAGACAGTTTTCTGCTTCTCTGTAATTTAAGCAAAATCCTCAGCAACCATTATTATCATGGTTATTTTACTACCAACATTAAAAACCTGTAATCAGATCAAAATATATCCTTTGCTTCCATGGACTAGACGTGAGTGAACAGTGCCTTGTGATTAGAGTTGTCGATCTTTCCATCCTCAGGCAGCGAAGAGAGTGATTCTTCTGTCAGGGACCCCCGCCATGTCCAGACCCGCTGAGCTGTACACCCAGATTCTGGCCGTCAGACCGACTCTCTTTCCACGCTTCCATGAGTTTGGGATCCGCTATTGTGATGCCAAACAGGTAGCTTAAGTCTAAAGAATTTTTGCCTGTACTGATTGATATTTAGTGCTGTTTACTTGTAAGTGGCTGTGACTTGAGGACACACGAAACTATTCGAAGACTTTAAAGGTGGAATCAGCGAGCAAGTATATATGTGCCTCACTTATTTTGTAAAGTGCACGGTTCTTGATAAGGGACAGCCAGCATGTGCAAAATGGTTGAAATAATTTACAGGACTGCTAACAAGTACAAAACAGGATTATGAGGGTACAATTAGTGCACTATAAAGCCAGTGTATGCTTGTGAATAGTGTGTACATTAAAACTCATTTGAGGTGACAACTGGATTCATTTATTTCATTTTTTTTAGCTCCGCTGTGGTCCGTTACATTTCATTAAATTAGCCATGTGGAGTTTTCTAATGCCCAAGTACGAAGTTGAGCAATGGTATACTGTCACACCATTGGTGAAGTGTATTGCATCACCCACTTGCTCATGCGTTGTATAAAATCATTAAGACTGGGATTGACTCTAAGAAAAGTTGCTCCCTAGTTCTGGAGATGTAAATCTCTGCAGGGAAGTTTTAATTCATTTTAGTAGGAGCAAGTAGAGGACGCACTACTTGAGAAAAGTTGCTTAATTAATTTAAACTGCCTGATTAACTTTGAAAGTTGTGGTGATTGCGCTGTATAATTTTAGTTCCATAAATGTTTAATTTCTGTCACTAGAACCTTTTCAGTCCTGTTCTTAGACACAAATTTGACTTTTATTACAGCAAATCTTAGTAAATGAAAAGAAATAACTTCATCAACGATTTCTAAATAGAACATTTCCAACTATTACATGTCATCTTTTATCTTCCATCACTTCTTCCCACTATCATCTTTTTTTAATTTATTTATTTTTTTTATTCACCCTTCTCTGCACCCCCCACCCACAGATGACTTGGGGCTGGGACTACTCGGGCTCTTCTAATCTAGGGGAATTGAAGCTGTTGTTGGAAGAGAGTCTGATGCTGCGTCGTCTGAAGTCTGACGTCCTTTCCCAACTTCCTGCTAAACAGCGCAAGGTGGTCACAGTGACCATCGATGGGATCAACACCCGCACAAAAGCTGCTCTGTCAGCTGCAGCCAAACAGTTGGCCAAAGGACATCGCAGCGTAAGTCAGAAGTGTTACTAATGACCATGAAAGGTCATAGAATTTGAATACCGTTTTCACAGTTTTTGCTATTTCCACCCCCAAGAAACTGGAAGAAATAAAACAACACAAAAATAATTGGTAATCGCAAGTGTTGAAGCGGACGTTTTAAAACTGTGTTGCTGGAAGGCATAAATGACAAATACAGATGTACTACTCCATAAAAGTATATGATCATTGTATCTGTTCGTTGCAGCATAGTGCAACATATCACTAATCATCTCAAACTGGTTTCTGGAACATGACAGTTCACTGTACTCAAATGGCCTCTACAGTCACCAGATCTCAATCCAATGGAGCACCTTTGGGATGTGGTGGAAATTGACATCATGGATGCGCAGCTGACAAATCTGTGTGATGCTGTCATGTCAAGGTGGACCAAAATCTTTGAAGAATGTTTCAAGCAGCTTGTTGAATCTATGCCATGAAGAATTAAAACAGGCAAAAGGGAGTTCAACCCAGTACTAGCGTGGTGTACCTAATAAAGTGTTTGATCAGTGTAATATTTCAGTAGTTATAAAATATCACAATATTGATATACATTATCTGTAAAAGTATGATTTGTTTTGCCATCACTTTTGTGTGTGTGTGTGTGTGTGTGTGTGTGTGTGTGTATACATACCCCTAAAATACAAAAATCAAAATAAAGACTGTGACTAAAAAGGCTAAACTATTAAGAAGAGGCTGAGGAAGCTTTTAGTTAGCCCAAGGTAATCAGATGTATCGGCTCTGTCCTCGAGCCTCAAACACATGCAAATGCTTTTAAACAACCCAGAATTTTCCAGTCCAGCCTCATTGGAGTGTTTATACGCCCCGATGGGAGTGAGTCGCTGAGCTTGATTGTGCATAATCACAGTGCTCCTCCGAGTAATGGCAGTCTTATCAAATCATCAAACAGAATCTCCTGTCAGTTCTTATCTTGTGATGCTCTTTATCTCTTTTTCAGAAAATGGAAGAGAAGGAAGCCCTGCTCGTCTTTTATAACCACACAGCCGAAGCCAAACTACAAGCCATTATGTAAGTACAGACCCTCTAATGGTGGGGATCAGTGAGTCGAATCAGCTTATATTTGATGAGTGGTGAGATTAAAATGTAAAATGAAAGAGAATCTTTTGTCAGAGCATTGTGATTGCACTGCACTGGAGATAACCATAAGACTTCAGATAAAGACTGAATTTTTCAATGTTTCTTTGAAATGGTTCAGCTCTGCAGTATGTTGTTCTGTCCCTCTCAGGGAGTACATCACAGACATGCTGGAGTGTGGGAGGGAGAAGTTTCTCGTGTTTGCCCATCATAAATTAGTCCTGGATCATATCGTCACCGAACTGGGCAAAAAAGTAAGACAAACTGATCTTGGGCTGCACAAAGGACTGCATATTGAAAGCAATGCAACTGTGACATAAAAGAGTGGAGTTTAACTGTTTTTTTTTTTTTTTTTTAAACCAGTTACTTAAATGAGATTTTTTGTGGGAGTTGAAATCAAACAGGTCAAGTCCTTTAGTAGAGAACAAGCGTGGATGGGTCTGAGCGCATTTGAGCTGTAGTACTACTACTATGACTTATTGTTCTTTCAAGTTTAATAAGGATGGGATTATTCAATTAATTTGGTGCTTTAGCTTGGCCTGTTACCTCAAGTCATTATTTCTTTTTCTCCACAGAATATCAGTTTTATCCGTATTGATGGGGCCACTCCGTCAGCAGAGCGACAGCAACTGTGCGAAAGGTTTCAGTACTCAGCCAAGACCTATGTGGCCGTACTGTCCATCACTGCAGCTAATATGGGTCTCACGCTGCACTCTGCAGACCTAGTGATCTTTGCTGAGCTTTTCTGGAACCCTGGGGTGAGACATGGAAAGCCGTCTCTGCAAAACACTGCGCTGTCATTGGAATTACTTTATCAGTAACACAGTTTCTTAATATTTTTGCAGTCCCACTTTTTAAAATGCTTTTAGCTCAAATCTGATTTTGGGCCCCATATATTAAGGATATATACAGACCAAAAAGTTCTAATGCTACCAAGCTGAATCAGAAAATAGAGGGCTACTTTATCAATGCTGTTTGGCAGCAAGAGCTTCAAATTCAATTTTAAATGGGGAAACTAAAAATAAATAAATAAATAAAATAAGAGCTTGGAGAAAATAAAGCCAAAATGAAGTGAAATTTGTTAGTGTTACTTAATTGTAGCCATCAGTTGTAATTTGGAAGATGGTAGCTCTCTTGCTGGCCATTAAGGGTGAAAATTTGTGGGTTGTAAGATTGTCTAAAAACACTTGACTAACAACTAATGAGGCACAACTTTGCTTTGTGCTTTGTCTGAACATGTTGTAATTAAATACTGGCATTTCACTCATTAAAACCGCTGCACAGATTCCTTGGGCATATTATCTGTTAGATAATTGCGTTAAAATGCTCCAACACCCCAAACGTGGAGGCCTAGTTCAGTGACTATACTTGACTGTCAGACAGCTATTGATGAATATGATGAATTCCCCTGAAACCACAGGCTACAGCTGTCTGTCTTGGTGCACTTGTTAAATGAACCACCCACACCCCTAAAGACCCCAGTCACTCAGGCCTAAACAACAGTTAGTGACTGCCTGGCAACAACCAGTGAATATTCCCCAAGCAGTTGTGTGTGGTTGCTTACAGTCGTTACGTGAAACTGGTTGCAAAGAGGTATGCAGTCCCTAGCAGATTGCTGCAGTTGCCTGGAGTTTGCATGGAAGGTGCCAACATGTCTGCAAATACTCACAAAGAGATGATGAAACTGTGAAGAGTTTGATGCAAACCCGACCTGGTGACCATTTGCCTTCAAACTAAAAGTTACATTTTGAAACCTGTTGTATTCAGCGGTAAGGCACTTTAGTCTGTTGGGACTGACCCACTCTTGAAGCCATCCTCAAGAGGCCACTAGAGGAACTGCAGTTTTTGGCAATTTTTTTTTTTTAACCCAGCCAGGGGTTGCTGCCTTAATGAATATCAGTGTTTTTTAGGAACAGAGAACACAAAAACTATAATATCTACTAAATACTCATTTTGATTTATTTATTTTTATTTTATTTTTCTCCTGGTGACTACATAAATTCATAGATGTAGCATTAAAAATCAGACTTCTGCCCTTTGTGACAGTATTTGGCAGTAAATTGTAGGAAACAGTGAATTTCTTGTGACAAAGCAATTCACAGGAAGGAACAAAGGAAGATTCCTGCGTTATACACACTTCAAAAACTGGGACATTGCCATTCTGTTTCTTATCCACATGAAATGATGAATTCCCCTGCAACCCGAAGGGAGACATTTCCCAGAAACACCCATCTTATGTGAATTAGAGTTTTTATAAGGAGGAAAATCCAGAAAAAAATGTGATTCATTATAAGTATGTATTCAGCCACAGCTTCAGTTCCAGGTGGAAACTAGTGCTTTAATTTCAGCTGTCAGCAGATAAATTAAAAGTCTGAATAATGACTTTTCATTGATTTTTCTTCTCGAGCAGTCTTTGGCCTTTTGGGGTCACTGCAGCTGAATGAAAGCAAGAATCATTTTCTAAAGCAGTGAAACACCTATGCTCTTTTTTGCCTTAAAGGAAAGCGTTTTTTTTTTTTTCTTCTTCTTCTTCTTCTCTCCGCTGCAGGTTCTCATTCAAGCAGAGGATAGAGTTCATCGTATTGGACAAACCAGCAGTGTGAACATTCACTACCTGGTTGCCAAGGGAACTGCTGATGATCACCTATGGTATGTGTCAATCAGGTGGAAGTACTGTATGACCCATTTATGTGGCTATTCAGACTGTTTCCTGCAGTATTCATTAGTTTTAGTCTTTTGACTACCCCTGAACAAATACTGAAACAGCAGGGGGGCAGGTTAATGTGGGCAGTGCATTGAGGACTGGACTGAAATTTATTTATGTATCAATCCAGGCCCATGATCCAGGAAAAAATGAATGTCCTGGAGCAAGTGGGTCTGTCTGAGTCAAACCTCTCGGAAAAGGCAGAGAACGCTAGCTTCCACTCTAAGGTAAACTTTGTATGTGTACATGAATTAGTAATGTATAGTGCTGTAAACAGTTTTTACATACATATATACATAAAAACACACTGATTAATTGTGTTTGTTCAGGATCCTAACCAGAGAAGCATCATGGAGATGTTCCAGAGATCTTTCTCTGCGGATGATGACATGGATGAAGCCATCTTAATGGAGGCTGCGAACGACTGGGAGGACACTCCGCCCGAAAACACATCTGCTCAACCCCACGGCACCACTACGGGCAAGCAGTGGAGCTTCAAAGACGGATGACTGAGAAATTTTATTACCATCATTTTTGGTTTGCCCATGCAGCGAGACCTTGTCCTACATTTAAGCTTATCATGACTACACTGAGTTAAAAGTGCTTCCTTTATTTTAATAGATGAAAACTACAATAAACCTTTTTGTTTTGCTAATGAGGGAAAATGTGAATAATTTTTTTTTTTTTTTTTTTTACTTAAAAATCCTTTTGAAATATACTAGTTGGATAGTGAGTGGATTACATTTTTAACCTTGAAGTCGCAACTGCACTTTAACATGGGTTAAAAAAAAATTTATGGGTTAAATTCATAGACTATGTGAAAGAAATGATATTGTAATTAGTTTGTGTAGTCCTGTCTTGAAGCCTGGATTGTAGTGTTTTGCCCATTGCCATGGCATTGGGCAAAACACAACACAAGCATTTTGTTTTTTTTCTTCACCATAGTTACATGAGTGTGGAGTGCTAAGTTATCAGCCAGTTAAGTCTTCTTTAGCAGTGTACCATGCATAGGCTGGTACATAGCAGACAGATATGTGCTAATACACATTTAGAAAATAACCGAATTTAAACCAAAATTTAACTTTGAAGCTCAAAATTGTTTAAAAGGCAAAGACAAACATGGGCAAGAAGTCCAGTTCAGTGACTCACGTTAGAGGACACATTTAGCAGCTTAGTTTGTGGATGTATTCACCCTTCTTATGAAGGGGAGAATTAGCTATGAACAAATCAACTCTTCACTGTCAATGTTTATTTGTGCTCTCATGTTACACATTTTAGATTTAGTCCATGGTAAAATACCCAACATTAGACTATAACAGACAGGTGTTGCCACTGTGATGCTACCCATTGATTTCTGGGATTAACATTTGGAAGTCTTAGCACTAGTGTTTTGTCTACAGCCTTGTTTTTTTTTTTTCCAGAGCTCAAAGTGACCACATGAGAGTGGAGCACTACATTATCAGACAAAACTAGCAAGCTTGGTTAGCAAGCTGCATCTGTAAACTAATCAGTGCTGAGTAGCAGACTGATAAAATATTAGTTTCACTCACCAGAACTGGAGCACAAACTTTGTGGGTCTTTTAATTAACCACACACCAAACCATGTTGTTAGTCACACAATTCCAGTAGAAATGCTCCATTAGGCACCTCCACCACAAACTGGAAGCAGCATATGTTGGCATATCTAATATAAGTAGCCATGCTCCTATTTTTAAGTTTTAACAGTCTCCAAATGCATGAACTTAACCTTAGTTCCCCACTGCCCTTGCGTACTTGCTATGAAAAGGGACATTAGCTCTCCATCCATCCATTTTCTTAACAGATCATCCAATTCAAACTGTCATACGGTGAGAAGTGGGGTACACTCAGGACAGGTTGCCAGTCTGTGGCAGAGCTAGAGGGGGACAAAACCACTTTTCATACCAGGCTGCAAGCATGTTATTTAATTGGCTGAAGTTAAGCATTTTAATATGGCAATCTATGGGTATTTATTTGGTTTTGGAGCCACCTTCAAGAGGAAGGCCTAGCCGTAAGAAGAACTGCAGTTTTTGGCATTTCCACATTGCCTAAAATTTTCAGTCCTGGGGGCTGCAAAGTGGTTGAATTCTCAAATCCTTTTTTTCAAATGATATACAAGGAATTCTAAATACTGGCAATTATGTAGCTTTTATAACTTGATATTTTCTTCATTCATGCAGCTCATTTAGGTAGCTTCCGTATGTAATTTATGCCCCATTGTTAAAACAATATCCTGTAACAATTAAGGGAACAGGAAAAGAAAACTCAAGCCTAATCTCTCTGTTACAGTCCTCTGTATTCACCCCCTGGATAAACAGGAGTGACATTCTTTATACTACCTTCATATTATTCGTATTATCACAGTACCTTGGTAGTAAATTACAGGAGACCACCTACAGTACTGACAGTGGCACAGAGTACGTACTAAAGGCTTCTGTGAACACTGAAATTATCAGTTGCTTTTTGGTGATTGTATTATCCCGGTTTTTGTCACATAGCCTGCAGCTGCTGCTGTGAGCTGAGAGAGCCATCAAACTGTCGACAGTGGTATTAAGGGGACATGACTCCCTGTCTACAGTACTTCTTGAATGTGTCGTCTTGAAACACCACCTACAAAAGGTGTAAAAATTCTGATATATTTATCTCGTTTATTTCATGATTCATCGAGTGACGGCCGCTATGCCGTTCCCACGATTTTACACATTAAGCTTATAATAGAAGAGAAAACACAAGGTGTGATGATTCAGTTTGAGTGCTCTGGATCGACACTCCCTCCTGTTTGTAGGTCATCTGCAAAATAAAGAAGGATGCTCATCTAAATGTCACTGCTGATAAGTAATAACAGCTTTGCTGAACAATAGTGCCTTGCAGCCAATAAGACTAGTTATTTTGCAGTGTTCAAATTTATCAAAAATGGGCTGTAGACAGATTCAAGAGTTTGTCCTCTGATCCTAATTATACATAAAAAAAAAAAAAATGGCATCAGAAAAAGATACAGCACACTGGAGCTGCAATTTTCCTGTGCAGCCTTCAGCTGGTCTGACTTCATCGAGACTTACTTCATTCCCTACACACTGAGAGGCTGTAGCGCCAGTTTGCATCGCATTTCCGACAGCTGTTTATGACATTATGGAGATAAGTGGCATTAGTTTTCTCTGAGTCAGGAGAGACGCCTCTTGCTCATATAATCTTGATTGTCATTACAAAGAGATGTATCTACTCAATAGCTACTCAGTGTTCACAGTACACAGTACCTGCTGTGCCCCAAATTCAGTCTCTTAACATTACCAAACAGGCAGAAAAATGGCTGTTAATGAACCAGGTAGACATAGATACTAATGCATGGTCCCTGTCCTTTTGAAGCGATGGCTTCTTGTCAGTGTTGAAGCAGCTTAAATGTCCAAAGATGTAGGTCAAGTCCCTGAATTAGGATAGCAAGGAAACCCTTCTTACTTATGTGCATACCTTCTTTGTTACTGGAAATTTCTTCAGTTGAGGATCCTGTTATTTCAGTGTTTTTGTCTGCAGCACTGTCTTCCTCTTTAGCTGAAGATGGAAAAATATTTATTTAATTTAGGCTCAAGTTTTCAGTACCATGAGAAAAATTTTGTTAACAGTAGGAAAATTGATCTAAACCATCAGTAGAAAACTGTTATTTATAGGAAAGCAGATGGTGTGACAGATGGTAAGGACTGTCACTCTCATTATATGGTCACCTGAAATGAGATCGTCACTGGTGAGCTCCGCATCTGTGCTGAAGTCACCGAAAATAAACTGGATCTTCTCCTGCGCATGCTGCTCGCTGGACGAGCCGTGAACTGAGTTATGGAGGATGTCTGCAGCAAAGCGGGCCCTCAGAGACTCCGGGGATGTTTCCTTGGCTTTGTCCGGGTCTGTGGGGCCCATCATGGCCCTCCACTCCTCCACCGCATTTTCCTTAGTGAGGACAAGCATCATACAAGGCCCCCTGAAACAAACATTGGTGGGATGTTTACACAAATTAGTGTAATGGAAATGTCACAGTGATTCAGAAGACTGTCCTACTGCAAAGACAATCTGGTTTGGTTATGTGATTTCAAACATGCAAAGAAAGGGATGCATCTGTTTGCTGAAAGTTTGGATAACCAAATATTCTGCTAAGCTCTCCAGTGTGGCCTCATTTGTTGCTTTTGATATAAATTTACCAATATAATAACAAACGTGACAAAAGAAGTAATGTGCAGCATAGTTAAATTTTCAAGGATGACAGCAGGACACTTGCTATTGTTAGAAGCACATTTGACTGTAAGCATGAATATGGTGCACTGCAGGTAAAAAAAAAAAAAAAAAAACGATGTGCAGATGTCTTTGTTAAATCTGGGCCAGAACCGGTTCAAATGTTCCAGTTTCATTTTAAATATCTAGGTTAAATGATGTTACTTCATCAGCCTTTAAATAACTATACTTTAAAATGTAGCTCAGACTGCTTTACGCTGAGATGTTTATATGCATCAGTCAAAACTTGTTATTGATGAAGTCTGTTAATGTTTAAAGTTGCTCTCTATAAAGCTGCATAAGCAGGAGCTCCAGATTCACGTGAAAGGTATGGTCTTCTTGTTTCATATTGTCACTACTAACCTACAATTAAGGATAAAACTGAGCTAATATTGAGGTGTAGTGACAGTTTCTAAGGCTGCTGTGCCCAACTGCACTCATCTCTCTCTGCTCATTGTGTCCAAGAAGTTGTGTAACAACAGCCAAGTAAAGGAGCTAATCGGAGCGGAAGATAGATCTAAAATTTCAACGTGCGATGTGGGACAAAGAATGAAACTGAGATGCAGTTCCCAGCCACTCGCCCGAGGCTGCCTTGATTCTAAGCTGCTAAGATTACTGTTAAAAGTGGCATTAGAAATTGGAGTGGCAGCAGGAATTAGGGCGGGTCTGCTGTAGTCACTTTGCGCTGCTCTGGTGGCTGTATTTGAGAGAAGACTAACCGACACATGAACTCCACCAGCTGGTTAAAGAAAGGCTTCTCTCTGTGCTCTTTGTAAAACTCCTCAGCCATCTCCCTTGACAGCACCATCTCTTTTAGTCGCATTATGGAGAAACCTCTGCCATGAATCTCCTCCACAATGGTCTCTGTTAGAATGAGGGGTATAAATAGATGAAAAATAATATAAAGATGATGTCAAAACAAAAGTAAAATTAAAGGTTTATGTGTCGTTTCAAATGAACAGAAAGGACCTCTGTGTTCTTCCATTGCATCTGGCTTGATCACTGCCAGTGTCCGCTGTTTAGGGAAGAAGAAGCTAATCTCTTGTTCTGCCTCTTCATCGCTCCCACTGCCATGTAGCTGGTTGATAGGCTTATTTTCCACAGCAAACTGCACCCTTAGACTGAATATGAGGGAAACAAACAGCTGCATTACAGGTGTGATTGGACTGTCTGGCACCATCCATATCTAAAAGAAAGTATTGATGGTTTCCAGAGATTATTTTCAAAGGAAAGGATGTAGTTTAATGAGTAATTTTTGTGTAATTTAACTGTCATTTTCTTCACTTCTGTTCAGCCTGCCTCGTTTGATTCCAGTCCAGCTATAAACCACAGAAACATATGTTGCACTGCAGATAGAGGCAGACAACACAGACAACATTTAACTATGTAAATGCACTACTGTTTAAAAAGAAATACAGTTTGTTAATGGGTTTGCAGAAGAAAATGCTCTAAACAAGCATTAATTAAGATAGGAATATTACTACAATTATTTGCTTACAAGCCACAGGCAAAGGTCCTGGGGTGTGTCCTTACCACCACGGTGTACCAGAGCAAACACAGCATCCCATATTCTCTCTCTCTTCCCTCCTTATCTTTTCTGTGTTTTCACTAGTTAAGTGCCATTGCCAGAAGGTTTGCTGCATCTCACAGCACAGTCTCAGAGCATGGAGGAGATTCCAGGAGACATACAGTTACTCTAGGATGCCGTAGAAGGTCCTTAAGCCATTAGCAGGACTGGTATCTGCTACTTTGTGCAAGGAGGAACAGGATGAGCACTGCCAGAGGCCTACAAAATGACCTCTAGCAGGCCACTGGTGTGAATGGCCAAACAATGAGAAACAGACTTCATGAGGGTGGCCTGAGGGTCCAACATCATCTAGTGGGCCTTGTGCTCACTGCCTGGCAGTGTGGAGCCTGTGCTTTTCACAGATGAGAGCAGGTTCACCCTGAGTGTGACAGATGTGAAAAGGTTCTGGAGAAGCCATGGAGAACATTTTGCTGCCTGTAACATCATTCAGTATGACCGGTTTGGTGGTGGGTCAGTGATGGTCTGGGGAGGCATTTCCATGGAGGGATGCACAGACCTCTACACGCTAGGCAACACCACCCTGACTGCCATTATTAGGTGTCGGGATGATATGATACCACTGACTGCTCCCCACGCTCACCTGACCTAAATCCAGTAGAACACCTCTGGGACATGATGTTTGCATTTAGACTTGACACCATTTATACTTTTCAGGAAGTTCATGGCTTTGTTCAAAAGCACCTGAAGACACATGATGCATTTTGGTCTCATATATTTCATCTCAAACAGACAGAACTGTCTGGATGTTTTCTCAGTTTAGCTGCTTTGGCAATTTTTGATGGTCCGGACTGATTAAAATACTTCAGCTTACTAGCTGGCTAATAAAGAATGCTGAGCAGCTGGAGGAATGGTTCATTGCATCCTGAGTGAAGTGTGATTACATGGCAAACAATATGCTTCTTTTATTGTGTACATGATCCCTATATAAATATATTTTTTAAATGATATTGTATTTTTATGAATTATAACAAATACTTTTGCTGAACCACAGAAGATTCTGGGTTCAAACATTGGCTGGGGCCTTTTTGTGTGGAGTTTACATGTTCTCCCTGTGCCTGTGTGGGCTTCTTCCAGGTACTCCCACAGTCCAAAGACATACTTGTCACATTCATTGGTAGATGGGGTGCTGTGTATTAAAGGAAGCTCTGTATGAATGAGTGGTTAGATGTGGCTTGTAGTCTGAAGTGTTTTAAGTGGTCAGCAGGACTAGAAAGCACTTTATAAATGCCAGTCAATTTCCATTTTCATCGACTACAATGAAATCAGACAGAATCAGACTCAAAGACGCCCTGTGAGTCCCTGTACCCGACTTTAAGAACGACGTATCTGGTTGATTTCTTGTTGTTTGGCTCTTTTTGTATTTTTTCTTGACAAGGATAAAAAGCGAGGTGAAAAGAGTGCCCAGTTCACTCTAACAAGCTGTTAGAAGCTGTGACAGACAGTAGATAACCTTTTTAAACTTCACTGCTTTTCTACTGGTAGTTTTCCTCACTGTAGTGCACATCACTCACCAGCCTGGACTCTCCTCTTTGGCTTTATTAATGTCAGAGGGACCAAGGATGTTTTTCCAGTGATTGACAGCCCCTTTTCTGGCTAGGGCCAAAGCCAGCACCGGCCCACTGTAAATACACACATGCTAAATAATCATTTGCGGTACAAAAACAAATCTTTGGATTAATTAATAAAGCATGCTGAAAGTTACCTGGTCATGCTTTGGAGCAGTACAGGGAAGTAGTCCTCCTCAACATGTTGGAAGTAAAACTGTCTGACCTGCTCCTCTGACAGCATCACCTCTCTTTGAAGGGCTATTGTGAAGCCTGATTTGTGGATGTAGTCTAAGATCTCTTCTGCAAAATCAGGGACATGAAATTAAAAAAAAAAAAAGTAACCAATTTGAATTACCTCTATATTTCAGGTTTAAATATGTGCATTTTCACTATGTTACATAGTGTCATTCAACACCTTTCAAAAAGGAGTCAAGGAGCAGTCTCACTGTTAATGTGAGTCGTTATTGTAGGTGTATCTGTGCTTGCCCACGTGTGTACTTGTGCTTGTGTATTTGGCATGATCCCCACCTCTGTTCTCCCTGGCAACGTCGGGCCGGATGAGAGCCAGTGTCCTCTCCACATGCTCTTCCTCCCCATCCTGCTCTATTACCGAAGCCGTCCGAAAGTTGGGGAAGAAGAAGGCGAGCTCCCTGCTGGCCTGGTCGCTGTCCTCACTACCGTGCACTGAGTTGAACAGTGTGTCTGTGCCGTATTGTGCCCGCAAGCTGCAGGAAGCCAGGGGGGAGAAAGAAGAGAAGACCAGATGGTTGCTCGGCTGGTGCTCAACCAGAGAGAAGCATAATGTTTGGGTGTGTCTGATGGAGCAGGCGACAATGTGCTGTTCATTCCTTTTTCCAGACTCCAGATTGTTTCACACTGTTGCAATCAGCAGTGCAGAGATAAATGGCGATGCTATAAACAAATGTTATCTTTACAAAGTTCCAGAAATTATAATTTATCTTGAAGTCTTTAATGACACTGGATCATATGTATAATTTCCAGTAACTAACCTTTCTGGCTTTTCTGTCTTGGCTTCCTCTATGTCTGCTGGGCCAATGAACTCACGCCATGCTGGTACAACACCAGCAGATCCCTCTACCTGAGAGAGTACTAGAATATGGGAGGGACCACTGGACATAAACTGCACCAAATCCTCGAAGCACGCCTATAAACCACCATTGCATGCAAATGCAGGCAAGAGCAGACACACACATTAATGCACTGAATACAAAACCTCTTAAAAAAAAAAGCAGATAAATATACAAGTCATGCACATTTTTATTATTTACTCAACAGTACCATTTACCTCGCAACCTTTTCCTACATATTTTTAATTTTTGTATCTCTAACAATTTGATCTCATTAAAAACAGCAACATAAGCAAAAAACAATAGCTGCTTACACAGCAACTCTATTTTGAGCCCTGTGCTGAAATGCAGATGGATATGTCATGTGCAGCAAAGTAACTGAATGATTTTTGCACTGGTCGTGACTGCTTAGCTATCAGTATGTTGACTCAGAATATTAATGGCCCTGACTAACATCACAAACATTCACTGCATCATCATCAGTTTTCCTCAGTTTGACTTGAATGCCAATCTGTGCAATAAGCATCTGTCTGTGAGAAGAATTGTCTTAATATCCATCCTTCTTTTTTGTTATTCTATACCATTCTCCTCTATGCCACTATAGCATACCTCTGCTGCTTTGTGTCGGTAAAAACCTCGAGCTTCAGCCTCTGTCAGTGTACGTTCCTCGTGTGCCAGGATCTCAAACCCAGCATCCTGAATCTAACCAGGAGAATAACATGAGCAAAATGAATTAATATCAGCAGGAAAACTTGAGACAATCTTGTCTTCTCCTAATGTGAGCAGTGATGGTCTTTACGTACCTTCATAATGATCTCATTTGCCTTGCCGTGAGCAACAGCATCTGGTTTAATGATGGCAACTGTGTAGGATTTATTGGCAGGGACTACAAGAGAAGAAAGGAGCTTGAGTGATGATCAGTAATGCTGATAAAATGCAAAATATTCAACAGGAAACAACAATGATAAGGAACTACAGTACTGGCAATAATGTCAATTATATTTTTCCATAGTACCAATTATACTTTCTTCATTTTCTGATTGCTGTGGCAGCTCCTCCTCTTCTATGTTCTCCTCATCTATCAGACCATCATCTTTCACCTGACAGATAAAATAAAGGCAAATAAAAATAATGAATTCTTAAATATGACTGTCTATATGCATATATGAATAAACTACAGCTATGGCTACTGGTGGCTTTATTGTTGTTTAATGTGGCTATATCGGCTTTTTTTTATTAACCAATAGTTCAAAATAGTATAGAAAAACAGTAAAGCAATGCATTCTAACCAAGAAATGTTTATATAATTTAAACAATCTCCTTACTTAGTTGAATAAAATATAATTGATTTCATCATGTCTATTTGCAGAAAATCCATCTGTTTTCTCCAGTTTAGACTGCAGATTTTTAGTTATTGCCAATTTGTCCCAAGACCCACGTTGTTACAGTCTTCAGGATGTGCAGACCAAGTGTTTGTGTAAAGGACTCAAATGCAGACATGCAGAGGCAGGTTGAGGTGAACTGAAAGTGAGTTGTTTTATTGACTGACAGCAAAGTACAAAAAAAAAAAAAACCACAACTCAAAAGGGGAACTGAAGAATATGACTAACTAGAATGTAAAACTTAGGAAACACTGGTAATGGGAACATGTACAGGAACATAAACAGGAGTATAAACAGACATTCTGACAAAAGACAAAGGGAGACTGAGACAATATATACACAGGAGGGTGATTAGGGAAAATGGAGAAAGCTGAGGAGAACAAGACACGGCTGAACAGCATCACAGCAGATGATGAGACAGGAAGCAAAACTAAAAGCAAAGGGAAAAGAACACCACTCTCAAAATAAATCAGAAGGTGCAAAACTAAACAGGGAAAACACAGACACATGAATCAACTTAACACAGGAGACTTGACACAAGACAATGGGGTGCGTAGGGAAGAGCTAAACTCTAAAGCAACAGGGAACTAAGAACAAAACTAAAGGGCAAAAACACATATAACAATATAAACACTAAACACCCCTGGAATAACAGAAAATCTTTAATTAGCTGGAAAGTCCAAAACTCGTATACTCACGTATACTGTACAACCTGTGTTGCTGTCTGTACAGGTTATTTTAATTCATTAAGTTACTAATAAATTTTAATAAAAATAACTTGTAAACTAATAAACTTAATACATTTAAATTGCAGCTTTTTAAAGCACACTTATTGGAAACTGCCATGTAACAGTGCAAAGAGAGCAGGCTGTCCCTGAGATGCATTAAAAACCTAATATAGACACAATGATCAGAGTATCAGGGTGATGGGATTTTGACATGTGCTTGGTGGTCTTTAGGCTGTATTTTTGTATTTGCCCTAAATAAGAAACACTTGAAAAATAATTGGTTAAAAAAGCTGCTGATTTATTTTCTGTTGCTTGACTTAAGTGGCTAACAGGCATTTTCCACAGAAGCAATGTTGAAAAACCACTGTAGGAAAACTAAAAGCATAAATAATAAAATTAACACTGACTTGATTTTAGTTGCATGACTTTCAGCAGTGGTGATGTACATGCTGGCTTCCCGTCAACACTGTTCTAAACTACTTTACTTAGAACAGAAAAATTAATTAACAGTGGTGCTTTTACAGGCCATGACAAGTCAGCATGTCTGCAGAGAAACAGTCTATTCCTCTGGCAGAAAAATGTGTGAATGCATGTGTGTATACTGAACTGCTCACCACTTTGCGTTCGCCACTTTGCTCTAGGACCAGCTTCTCATTGGCCAGCTCCTCCACAATCATCCTCTGAAGAATAGGAGCGTTTGCGCCACGCAGTACAGCCACCAGCTCCCCACCCTGGTCGATCAACACAAGTCTGGTAAATGCTAAATTTAAATTAAATTTAGCATTCATAAAATGCTGAGATGCGTAAATGCTGCAGAGGCCTATGTGATCGATCCAGAAGTGAGCAACAAGCTCAGGAATAAGTGTCATGTCCAACCTTAACTGGCCACCTCACTATTATGAAATCTGTGTGCTGGGCCCATGTAAGAACAGAGTAGATACCATAATTGTTCAATGAATACACAGGAGGTCAGCGAGCATCATGTTTCCTGTCTGCTCTGTCCAGGCAGCACCCTCATTTAAATCAAGCACAGTACTTCCAGTAGTGAGAATGCACTGGAAGGCAGTTACTACTAGGACCCCACTAAACATGATCCAAACGTAACAAGACTAAATGTTGGCAAAGGAATGTCTGCTAATGCTCCTAATTTGGAAAGGTCTCCACTACACTGGCAGTGTGGGTTTGGGCATTGTATGCTGAAACGGCCGCAGGGTGGTGTGCTGCTGCAAGAATCGTACATGTTCAGACTGGAGCACCACATCTCAGTACCACCATCTAGTTAGATCACCACAGTCAGATCAGACATGGTGCTCTCATGGACAAGGCTGCAGCAACACAAGCCAGCATCCAGCACGCCAATAGCCTGGCCTTGGTCAACTTCAGTCAGCTGCAGCATGGTGGGACACATGACAATATTGTACATACAAAGGCTTTTTGGGTTCTGAGATCCCTAGGCTTGAGACTTCAATAAATTGAGCCAATTCTCAATCAAACACAAATTAGTTCATTAGCGTTCAATAAACAAATCACTAATCCTGTTTGACTGACTAAAACCAATTAACCAATTGACTAAAATCAAAGTGAAACAAAAACTAGAATGTTTGGGTTTTCTAAGCGAAAAAAAGGATGTACTGGGAAATGGATTTAAAACAAAAATCGATCATTATATCACAACATAAAACATTTCTTTCTTTGACTAGAATACTCACTTATACTTAAATGTAGGTACAGAGTCATACAACAAATTACTGTGCATCACAGGATGTATTTAAAACTGAAATAACATTTATATAACAACACTTATTTATCATTACACTATATTCAGCAAGTTTAATGACATCTGACCTTCGATACCTATATTTTTTAATTATGTTATATATTGCTTTATTGAAATTGAGACATATAACTTTACGATAATCTGCTTTTATTTAATTGTTATATTTCTTAAAAATATAATTTAATATTGTATTTAAATTTGTACTTTTTTTGGGGGGGTGGCTCAGAAGTTGAGCAGGCAACCATATACATATGTAGCGGTGTGGGCAGCGCAGGCTCGAGTCCCAGCCTGTCACCATCTCCCGCGTGTCTTCCCCCGTATCTCTCCTCCCAGTTTCCTATCACTCTCCACTGCTAATAAAGCCGCTGTGGCCAAAAAATTAAAAAACAAAAATTTGTACTTTTTTTAATTTTTGTTTTTGTATTTTGATCTTAAACTAGTTTTTACCTTTATTGAGATACTTGCTTTGTCATATTATATCTGATAAAGTTCAGCTATATACTATTCTACTTATTTAAGATACTATGTTATACAGTACCAGTCAAAAGTTTGGACACACTCTCCCATTCATATGAATAGGCGAGTGTGTCCAAACCATTGACCGGTACTGTAGGTTGTGCTTAATTTCACAAAGGAATTTCCAGATTTTTGGGATAAACAAAATATATTTGTTGTCCAAATATGGACTCACTGACACATCATAAGATAAGACTTACTAGTACTAGGTCTGACCCCTTTTGCCTTCAGATGATAGAAACATTCCTCAAGTTTGGTCCATGTTGACATGATTCATCACACAGTTGCTGCAGATTTGTCAGCTGCACATCCATTATATGAATTTCTAATTCTAGCACATCCCAAAGGTGCTCTATTGGATTGAGATCTGGTGACTGTGCAGGCCGCTTTAGTACTGTGAACTCATTGTCACATTCAAGAAACCAGGTTGAGATGAATTGAGCCTGACATGGCACAGCAGCCTTGAGAAGATGGGCACACTGTGGTCATAAAGGGATGGACACGGTCAGCAACAATACTCAGGTAAGCTGTGGCATTTAAACAATGCTCAGTTGGTACTAAGGGGCCCAAAGTGTTCCAAGAAAATATCCCCCCACACCATTACACCACCACCAGCAGTCTGAACTGTTGGCAGGATGGAGCCATGCTTTCATGTTGTTTATGTCAAATTCAGACCCTATCCGTGCAGCAGAAATTGAGACTAATTAGACCAGGTAACATTTTTCCAGTCTTCTATTGTCCAATTTTGTGAACCCATGCAAACTGTAGCCTAATTTCCCTGTTCTTAGCTGACACACAGGGGGGTTTCTGCTGCTGTATCCCATCTATTTAAAGGTTTGACATGTTGTGTGTTTAGAGATGCTCTTTTGCATACCTCGGTTGTGTAATGACTGGTTCTTTGAGTTATAAGCTCAAAGCAGCCTGGCCATTCTCATATGACCGTATAGAGAACTACCACTCATTAATTATTCTCTTATTTTTGTACCATTCTCTATAAACCCTAGAGATGGTTGTGTGGGACATCCCAGTAGATTAGCAATTTCTGAAATACTCAGACCAGCCCATCTGGCATAGGCATGCTGCATTCAGAGTCACTCAAATCACCTTTCTTCTCCATTCTGATGCTCTGTTTGAACTTCAGCAGGTCGTTTTGACCATGTCTACATGCCTAAAAGCATTGTGTTGCTGCCATGTGATTGGCTGATTACACAGTTGTGTTACTGAGCAGTTGAATATTGTGCACCTAATGAAGTGGAAATTACACACACACACACACACTCACCCCATAGAAGAGGAAGGTAGGTTCACATTTCCCTCGATACCTCTCCAAAGCATCAATGCTGTCTGCCTCAGCCTGCACCAAAACACACACACACACACACACACACACACACACACACACACACACACACACACACACACACACACACACACACACACACACACACACACACACACACACACACACACACCACAAATGAAAAGGTGCTTCTTTGCCAATTTTTAAATTCTTTATATTTTTAATTGACTCCTCAAGGCTTACTGTGGCAAAATGCAGCAAGTCATCACCCAGTTCGTTCTTTACTTTTCGCAGGAGACTAACCACAGCACGACAGGGACCACACCACTGCTGATACACATCTACGACTGCAAGGAGAGCGACAAGTGAGTGGGTGTTCATGTGTACGAGAGAAGACAGAGAGGAGGGGTGGTAGGCTGACAGAATACTGACTGAACACGGGGGGGCAGCAGAACACAGCAAACACGTAACCAATATGCCAGCGGTCCTTCACATCACGCTGTAACATCTTTACAACAGTTGTTGTTAAGTATTCACTTTTATCGGGACAACAGCTCGTTTGCTTATGACGTTTTTACCTGTTAAACCCTTAGTTGCAAGCATCTCCTCCCACTGCTCTTGGTTTGTGACAGAAGCCTGGATAAGACAAGCCAGACTGTTAGCCACAGGGACATAAAAGTAAGTAGGCTTCTGTCAAAATCACAGAAACCATGGTGATGTATTTAACAAACCTGCAATGTTGCCTCCTTTTTCTTGCCTGCCATTTGACTTGTAGGAAAATTTAGACAATATACTTAAAAAAAAAAAAAAAGATACAACTATTGAGATCAGAGCAATATACTAAACATAAAAAACGATGTTTAACTAGCTAAAATGCTAACACGCCAAAATATGCCCTCAGCTGCTGCTCGCGCTTGTTTGGCCCCCTGGTTGCTAAGCAACGCCGCCTTCCGCTTCCCGTAGTCGTCTCAGGATCAGACTGCTGCTTGTACTGTTTTCAATAATTAATGCTAAGGAAGGCCGCATTTTCCTCCTGCCAGGTTAACGTATCCCGGCAGTAAAACGAAATCACATCAGAGTGGAGGCTCACAGGCCTGTTCAGCGTTCTCCTACACGTTTTGGTTCCAGCTTTTTTAAAAAGCCTCTCTTTCAGCTGTCCCTGCGGGTTCATTAGCAACAAAACAAGAGCTAAGCTACCCCTGTTTTACATGTAACTTAAGGATATAGCTTTTTATTATTAATGTGTATTCTACATCAATTATTAATATTCTGTTTTTTTGTTGATTTGTTTGCAAAGGTTCATACAAGATACAAAACGTCCTCTTAGGGGACTTAAGGGGTTCAGTGTAATTACACTGAATACAAAAATAGCAGAAAAGCTAAATCAAAGTGAAAAACACTGTAGGCTTATCGCTGTGTCTAAATGATAAATTGACCATACAGCACACACAGTATGGCCTTTATTGGGTTATCAAGAATGATTAAATTAGTTTGGCAAAATGTAGGCAGTGACTGATAATATGTCTACAGGACAATGCAAAAGTCTTGGGCCACCCTTATTTCTTTATAAATGTATTTTGCTTCAGACTTACCTGTAATTTTTAAAGTGGATCTTGAGCAGTAGTTCTCCGTTCGCTGTTTTTCTTTTTCATTCCAGTCCTTGTACCTGATCATTTCAAAGGAATTTTTTGTTAAGCCGTTTCATACTTACCTATGAATCATTTAAGCATAAAAAAGGCACCAAACTCAAGAGATGAACCAGTGTTGCGTCTACACACAACAGACAACTTGGCAAAGAACCAATTTTAAATTGTATCTTTTGACACTTTGTTTCTAGCAGCTTACTGTAAAAACACATTTGTTCACATTTCTTGGAATCTGTGAGAAATGCCAAAGATAGCAGTTTGACAAGCATAAAATAGTATTTTTGCACTAACAAGATGATTCCCTCAGCCAAAAACCTGGGCTATCTCTGCATGGTATGTAGTGTGTCCTTAAAAGTATTGAGGAGACTGGACAAGTAGAGGAAAAAGAAGGAAGTGGCAGGCCTAGAAAATTACCTACAGCAGATGAAGAGTATCTGAAGGTCATGTCTATAAGAAGTAGGAAAATCCAATAAAGACTGGGCTGCATTTCAGCCAGTGGTGTTGGGGATCTTGTCAAAATTGATGGAATTATGAACATAGAGGTCTTATCAGATTTGACCCACCATGCAATAGCATCTGGAAAGCTTCTGATTGGCAACAGCTTCATTTTCCAGCCTGAAAATGATCCCAAACACACTGCCAGTGCAACAAAGTCATACCTGGATCAAAAAACACGCAAGGAAACACCATTAGTCATGGATCAGCCTCCTCAGAGCCCAGACCTCAAGATTACTGAAGTAGTGTGGGGTCATCTTGACAGAGAACAGAACAAAAGGCACCCAACATTCAAAGAAGAGCTTTGAGTGTCCTTCAAGAAGCCCAGAGACTATTCCTGAAGACTACTTAAAGAGATCACAACAAAGCCTGTCTAAGAGAGTTCAGGATGTGTTCAAGAGTAAAGATGGTCATACCAAATATTGATTTTCAAACTTGTTAGAATTGTATAAGCTCTGTTTTTGCCTTATATACTGCCTCTCCATGTATGTTTGCACGTTTCAGTAAATTGGTGAAATGAGCAGTTGTTCAAGAGTGATTACTGTATGTATGTATGTATGTATGTATGTATGTATGTATGTACATACATACATACGTAAATATATATGTAAGTGTGTGTGCATATATATATATATATATATATATATATATATATATATATATATATATATATATATATATATATATATATATATATATATATATATATATATATATATATAAAAACAGTGAGTCCAGTAGACAAAGGCTACACCATATAATAGAGGTTACAAAGACTCTACATATATGTGTGTATGTATATATATATATATATATATATATATATATATATAAAAACAGTGAGTGCAGCAGACGAAGGCTACACCATATAATAGAGGTTACAAAGACTCTACAGTCTGATATCAGATATGTTGTTTTCTAAGGTGAATTAAATTTATCCAGTATACAAGAGTGGGCTCAGCAAGTAAGTTATCAAATCACCAGTGTGTTCATGTCCACATTAGGAAAAGTTATTTGCAAACTCCAAATCTGGCACTTTGTATTTTCTAGATAAACATGTATTTGACAGATTAAGATGCACAAGGAAAGTGACTGCAGCTACATTTTAATGAATTTGTTTAATGGATTTAATTTATTTTTAGGTGTAGAGTTAGCCTATGTCTTCACTATCTGTATTTACCAGAAAATAACATTTTGTCAAGATTTAATTTTCTTTTTTTTTTTTTCCTTTCTTTTTTTTTCTGGGTAATCGTTATCTGCTATGCAAACAAACCATTAGTCAAACCAAAGTTGTGCTTGCTGTTATTGTAAGGAGCTATAAGCATATATCAAGAGTTTAACAGTGAAAACCTGTGTGGGTTGAGTTTGATCACAGTTGATTGACAGTGGCAGGGGAACATAAGCAGATGGCAAAAACAGAAATTATTTACAACTTTAATACCACAAAAATGCACAGAAAAGCTTTTGGTATCAGTTTAGACCACTGATGTATAATGGATGATTTTGCACTACATTTCACATGTAAATAAATGCTCTTTCCACTTCATGTGGGTGTGGAACAGATGTGGCTTCTGTGGGATTACATTTGAAAACTAGGTATTCATGCACTGTGTATTTTGTTTATTATTATTTGCTACTCTGCAAATAAAAACAAACAAAAATCCCTTTGTGGACATTTAGAAATAGTGAACAGATATTATCACTTACCAGTCATTACCAGTTATTGAGTGGGCAGAACAAACAATAACAATACTTGGACATTTTATTTAATCCTTTTTATTCATATTCAAATGATGTTAAATCGTCCTTTGCATTGCATAATGTGGTGCCACCTCTTTTTTTTTTAACGAATCCCTCTAAACACCACTACAACTCTCTCGTGAAATATAACCAAAATCATTCAGACTGTGCTTTGTGGTGGTGTGGCTGATTAACATGACCTTGACCCTGCAAACAATGGCTTATAAATATCTCTTGTGATGTAGTGATGATCATGGCCCTGGAGATGGAATAAGTCTGTAACCTCACTTCATCCCACTCTGTGTAAAGTCTGTTTGTTCCTTGAGTGTGAAAAGCATATCAAGGGACAATGTCTGCTGGCTGTAGCTAGAGGTGTAGTCCCTGGTTTTGGTCCCACCGTTTACCATTGGGTTTTGTTTTGTGCTGGGCTTATAATGACTAACCATTAGCTTATATATGCTCACATTTTGTTCTTTTATGAACTTCTGTGTCTGCGTTTGGATCCACTTTTGAACGGACTCTTAACAAGAAGACATACATACTGTCTTAGCCCCACGTTTTGGACTTTGGCTTCTGGTTTCTGAATTTCTAGATTTCATGTTCTAATTTCTTATTCTAGTAGAATGTCATTATTATCATTTTTGTTGTTGATATTAGCAATAGTTTCCCTAGTATTTATAGGTGCCTCCCTTTGTCTCATTTCCATGTTTGTTCCTTGGTCCCACTGTGTTTCTTTGTTCATTGTTAGGATTTGTGTCTGTGTTTTTTCTTTGTGTTTTTTCATGTTTTACATTGAGGGTTAGTTTTCATTCATGTATCTTTTGCTTTCTGTCTCTTGTCCCTGATTTCCTAACGGTTCTCACTCGTCATTGATGTATGTGTGTCATTCCATTTCTGTGTCTAAGTACCAGGTCGGACCTCCTTTTGCTTTCAGAACTGCTTTAATTCTTCATGGCACAGATTCAACACGGTGCTGGAAACATTCCTCAGAGATTTTGGTACATTCTGGCAAGATAGCATCACACAGTTGCTGCAGATTTGTTGGCTGCACATCCATGATGAGAATCACCACATCCCTGAGATGCTCTATTGGATTGAGATCTGGTAACAGTGGAGGCCATTTGAGTTCAGTGAAGTCATTGTCATGTTCAAGAAACCAGGTTGAGCTGATCTGAGCTCTGTGACATGGTTCATTATCCTGCTGGAAGCAGCCATCAGAAGATGGGTACACTGTGGTCATAAAGGGATGGACATGGTGAGATTCATCAGAACAGGCAACATTTTTCTAAATTTCTATTGTCCAATTTTGGTGAGCCTGTATGAACTGTAGCATCACTTTCCTGTCCTTAGTTGACAGGAGTGGCACCCGGTATGATCTTCTGCTGGTCCAGCAGTTAAACGTGTTGTGTGATCAGAGATGCTCTTCCAAATACCTTGGGGTAACTTGTTATAATTTGAGTTACTGTTAACTTGCTATTAGCTCAATGCAATCTGGCCATTCTCCTATGACATCAACAAGGTAGTAGGAAAATCAGTGTTTACTGAAACACTCAGACAATCCCATTTGGCAACAACCACGCCACATTCAACATTGCTTAAATCAATTCTCTTCCCCATTCTTATACTCGGTTTGAACTTCATGTCTGCATACATGTCTAAATGCACTGAGTTGCTGCCATCTCAGTAAAACAGATGTACCTAATAAAATGTCCTGTGAATGTACACAGCTAAGTTTCCCCTGTCCTTTGTCAAGATGTCAGTTAAGTTCCCCACTTCTTCAGGCCAGTTTGCTCCTGTGATGTTCTTTGGCTTTATTCTCTGCCTCACCTGTGTCTTGGATATCTGTTTACTTTATGGACTTCTTTGTAACATAACATTTACATGTATTATCCCTTTTACATGAATGAAAAAAAAATTAAATAAATTCTGTACAATGCAGATTACAGATGACAGCTTACAGAACGGGTTTGGACTGAACCCAAACCACCAACTAGTTTAGTGCATTTTAGTGCACTGTTTTTTTTTTTTTTAAACTGTTTTTTTTTTTTTTTTTTTTTTTTTTAACCTGAAAGAGTTATTAAATTGTTATTTATTTGTGTTTTAATGTACAGCACTTTGTGTCAGCTGTGGTTGTTTTAAAGTGCTTTATAAATAAAGATGGTATGGTATGGTATGGTATTTGCTTGAGTTTTGGAGTATTGGTTGGACAAAATGAGGCATCTAAAGAATCACCTTGGACTTGATGACTTGCATTTTTGCAAGTGTGTATTTTTGGAGCAATATACACTGAACCTGTCTGTATTATTGCAGCAATTCTCACTTTATGGAAGAGCAATACTGATTAACTTGGGTACCATTTTTGAGTGCAGAGTTATCTGTTCATGTTTCCCTTGGAGGCCCTTTGCACTAATGAAATTAAAATTATTAGCTGTTGAAACATCATCCATTGGCCCTCGTTTTTGGTATTTCATTCATTCCTTGCATACTGCAAAATTCCCTGCCATCCCACTTTTGACACTTTAAGCTCAGACTGGCACTCAAATCTGTGTTTAGTCTTGATTTAGGATGAAACTGCTTCTTCCCATGCGTTTTTAAGGAAAAGACCAAAGGGGCATTGGTGTTGGAGCGCTCCATACTTTCTTACTCTGCACTATCCTGACACCTTTGAGCAGTTGCCCTTCAACTGTAACATTTTATTTGAAAGTGAAATAGGTCCTCTAAAGAGATCAGACCACTTTTGCATGCTCTTCCCACATGAATTTCAATGAACTGCTGCACTTAAGCGGTTCAGCTCCACAGCCTCCTCCCTCACAAGCTAAGTGAGCCCAGGGAAAACAAGCCCTACAATTGGAGTAATTTTGTAAAAGGACAAATCACATCACACTGTGACAGTAAGTGAGAAAGAGAATTATAAAATGAGACCCTCAAAAATGAAATGCCAGTGTCCTTTATTTTATCGACAACAGCTGTACAGTTTGTTGTTTTGCTCCCACTGTGCTGTTTGTGGCGTATGACATGTTTCTATTAGTAACCCCGTGTCTCGCTCTGAGCTCATTATGTGGCCAGATGGGAACAACAATCACCTCCCTCCATCACGGCAGCTGTGACAAGGTCCTGACACAGACTTCGTCCATAGAAATAAGAGTCGTACAGTGGGTAGCATGCAGTCCTGTGTTCTTGTGCTGCGTTTCGTCATGCAGGAGGGTGATTGCTTTTATTCTATCAAATTGCTCAGAATCATCGATGTGATGTTTTAGTCTCGTGTGTCCAATTTAAATTTTGACCTTTGTGACATCAAATGCCATCAGTAATATCTGCTGCTGCCTGAATGACTAACAGATATGCTTCTGCCCTACCTCGTTCAACGCGGTAAAGATGTACTGATCCCTAAGTCAATATGTCATGGTTGTAAGTGTAGGGTAGATGCACACGCTGTTTATATCTAGATAGGTGGGGTCCTGGGATTTTCACACTTATAGAATAGAATGCCTTTATTTGTCATTTTACAGAATGTACAATGAGACTGGAAATATGTTATGTGTATTCCTCCAGATCTGGTTTAAAATATTGTCTGACTCATTTAAGTTTCTCAAGCAGTCTCTGACACACTCCTGAGTATTTGTCCACATAAATTTCATTTTAAAGTAAAAGCTTTTTATATCTCGGACTGAAAACTTCACAGACCCTTGACTGAATTCAGAGAACTTCTTTCTGCAGGGTATAAGAGTCTCTGCCACAAACCATTTCTTTGAGAAACTTTGAAGGTCCTTGCTTGAAGCTGGTTACCATACTAATGCTAAGGGCTTCTCTGGTACAATACAGGTCATTTCAGCCTCTCAGAAGACCCTCAGTCCCCGTGTGAGCTTGAAAAAAAAAAAAGAAACACTTATCATCCTCCCTGGTGGATTTCTGTTAATCTGTCCTCTTCCATGAGACACACAGTGGATTTGAAGCCACTGCACGCTGTAGATTAATCTCCATTAGGACATCTTAAGCACAGAAGTCATATTTAAGCCTCATTAAAGAAGAATTCCATTTATTTTGTTTATTTTTGAAAAAGGCTTACCATCCTCAAAGCTGAGGCCTGAAGGACTTTGGTCTAATTAATGAGCAACAAATGTATGAAATCCCAGTTTGTCTGTATCTTTGTGCCTTTAAGACATTTTTTTCAGAACATGACAAATATCTTAATTCGTTTGTTGTTTAATGCATGGCTGCATCTAATTATTGATAGATCTATGAAAAATTGTTTGATCAACAAACAGCAGAACTGAAGACAACATCTTAAAATGTCTGGGTTTTTATTTTTATTTAAAAAAAAGATGCCAATTGTTCCATGCAATGCTTGAAAAATGAATTAAACCTATTAATTTTCAGGAAAAAAAAGAAATGTCAGATGTGCCATAGATTTGCTGTGTCAAATTGGCACTCTGATGTCATATTGAATGTTTCTTAAGACATTTTATTGAGAAATATTTGATAAAGTGGATATTTTCATACACAACCTGAAGATTGCATGTGTAATATCCAGCATTAATATCCAGCACCCAACAGCAGAGGCTGATGCTCTGAATTTTTTCAATAGCAGGAAAGCCCTGTGCCTTCAGTATGCAGGTTGAATGCTTATCAGCTCTCCCAGGCCTAAAATCTTCCTGTAAGCAATACAGCAATTGAATACAGAATAGGACCATTTTTGTTGGCATATTTGTTATAGCCTATAATATCAAGTGCTGTTATGAGCTAGAATTAGAAAAACAATTTCATCTCACTCTTTCAGCAGGCTGTGTTTATGGGTGGCAGCTTCACTTTTGAGTGAAACTCAGATATGGTTTCAACCAACCTTCTCCATTTTTTTTTTTTTTTGCTTTATGACAATCATAACTATGTGTCTTCATACTGTATACTGTATGTGCTGCAGTCTTGCTGAGAGATAGTTGGTTCTCTACAGAGATTTGAACAGAATAAATTGAAAATGGTGTAAACCAATAGAGAGGTTGAGAGAGAGTGTCAACAGTCAGTCAGACTCATATATAGACAGCATCAGTGATTAACTGTCAGTCTGTTAAAAACAAAACAAAACAAAACAAAAAAAAAGCAGGAGGGAGCCGCCTTTTCTTTTTTCACAACAGGCGACTGCAGCAGTGACAGAGGAAGCCAGTATGCAGGAAGTCATCTGCATCTAAATAAAGACCGCCAATGGCTTTGTCAGAGTCCATTAAGCAAATTGCCATATTTGATGAATGCATCTACCATCCCTTTTTGTCCCACCCATTCGTACCAATCAGCCAGAAGCAAAAATGACTTTTGTTTGCTTTCCTAAACAGGGAGGAGACACTCTGAAAAAAGATTTGCCTGAAATATCATTTTGATGCAAATTATGATTGATTTGTAGGTTGTATGATGCATGAGATGAGTTGCCTCATATCAGGTGTGCAATAAAAGTCACTCACTCAAGGCTACTGAGACCCATCCTGATTAAAAATTGGAAATTGATGATTACTTTTGCAGGGATACTAAATGAGACAATTATTGTTTTCCCTTATTTAATTATTTTTTATCCGTTGTGTCAGTTTGCACAAACAGAAAAGTTTCTGCTGATTGCTTAACGTTGCAGCTTAAATGCGGCAATTTTTTTTCCCTTCTCGTTCTCCTCACGATTAAGGTGCTTGATTGTTCCTGTGACTCTGTGGCATCATTAGAGTCAGCTCTCTGTTATCAGTCAAAGCTGAAACAGCTTCGGGTTAATAGCTGCACTCACTCAGTCTACTTATTCATCTCTGCTGCTTCCAGAAAGCCTCATTTCCTCGATCTGCAGCTCACTTTCTTTCTGTCTCTCTCCAGCACTGAAACACAGTAATGAGAGTCCTTTACATGTATCAGGGGTTTCTAATGGTCTTTTTTCCCTCTTTAAGTAACATTATTTTTACAAAAAAAAGGAAAAGAAAAATGTTAATTACTCCATACCTTATAATCTCTAATATTGTGAAATAAATGCTAATAAATGATAATATTTATTGCATTGCTAATTAGATCTACCTAAAACAGCAATAGTAGAGCTGACTGGCAGAGCTCTGATCTTACCTTTGGGGTAAACTAGAATGGAAATTGTGAGCTCTGGTCCAACATTAATATCTGACCTTGCAAATGCTCTTCTGGACGAAGGGGCAAAAATTCCCGCAGACACACTCCAAAATCTTGTAGAAAGCCTTCCTAGAAGAGTGGAAGCTGCTATAGCGCCAAATGGGGACCAACTCCATATTAATGTCCATGGATTTAGAATGAGATGTCATAAAAGTTCCAGTAAGTATAATGTGTGGATGGCCAAATACTTTTATCCATATGGTGTATATACTGTATAAGAAAAACACACATAAAGAGGCTAAGTATTATTCCTGCAAACAAGGTCAAGCTTAACGCTGTATACAACATCACCCAATAGAAACACAAGAAGCAGAGTTGTGAAATTTAAATCCAAGTGTTACAACCTGAAGCTACAGATTCATCTTTGCTCATCTCATCTCCAAAGGTGTCATCAACACCCCAATACACACACACACACACACACACACACACACACACACACACACACACACACACACACACACACACACACACACACACACACACACACACACACACACACAAAACCCTATCAGGATCTCCTGGAGACTGGCTGACCTGCTATCTCACATGTAACTTCAATACCGATAATTCAATGTGATACCTTGTCCTGGTTGGAGAACAAAAAGCCCTACGGCAACAGCAAAGGAAGGGAATAAGAAAAAACGAAGAAGTCAAATCAGACCAATTAAATGGATTACGAGTTATCTGCAGCACAGCGTGTAATTGGTTTTGTGTTATCGTTGTAATGTCAGATAGGTGCTAATTGAAAAGCCAGTTTATTAGTGGGTAGACAGTCTGCAGAGGGTTGGGTTGTGGTTTAAAGGTCTTGTTTCAGATAGCCTCCCAAATGATTATAGATAATAGGCTGCTTCTACTGAAGCTTGTGGTTCTCTGGGATGCAATTCCCCTTCCCATTTTCAGCTGATTTCATTCTGCTTTTGCTCCAAGTCTTGTGAGAATAGAAATTAATGTAGCGGTAATAACATGTTTTATTCTGAAGTTAAGATTTTATTTGTAGTATCATGGACTTCAGGGGTTTTATTGGTGCGCAGGACTCTTACAATACTGTACTGTCTGACGCCACTGTGAGTCATGAAGCAAACCACCAGAGTCTCTGCAATCTATTTTGTGGGATTTCTGTAAAAGCCAGAGGGTAGTAACAGAGTTTTGTCGCAGAAATGCTATTTTTTTGTTTTCTATCTGTTGTTTGACAGGTGTCTTGATGCAGCTGCAGTGTCTGAAAAATAACTGTGATCTTTCATACAGACAGTGCAGACTTCAAACACTATAATGTGGCTGCCAAAGCTTCAGATTTTTTGGCGTACGAGTCTAACATGGCAGCAGTTGATTTACGACTGCCAGACCTATTTGGCAATGACCAGGGCACAAGAATAAAAGATGAAAAATGCCTCTGTCTAAACTCAAATAACATAATCCTAAAATCTCAGACGAGGCTACAACAATTGTGAGCTGAGAATAAAAAAAAAAACTCTGCGGAGGCTGGAAGATGCTTAGTACCTCCATGCCACTTTGTCAAATCACAGAAACTGAAGCTTATTCTTATAAAGACTGACTGCATGTGGCTGGATATATTTAGAGGGATTTCTCAGAAGTTGTGCAGCCAAATAGTCAAGTTTCTCCATCAAGTTCTGCACTCCTGCACAAAATGAGCTGTGAAAATGCAGCATGAAGCTATTATCTTTGGCATTCAAATGCAGAGAGCTGAGGTGCTCAAACACCAGCTCTGCTCAGTCTTTCATGTCTCATATCTGCACACCTCTGAGTGCTGTAACAGGAAGTGAGTAGTGTATACTGACCAAAGAAAATGATACATCCTGACAATCATCCATCGTCAACACAGTCTGACAAAAATGGGACTGTTTTTGGAGGGTAGTGCCCACTTCAAGCAAGCAGTGTAGCACTCCTGCTGCTGGCTGTGTTTTCACTGTTGATGGGTGCAGATGGGCTGCTTGCAATTCCGCTGTAAGGACAAGAAATGCCATGGAGGCTGCTGATGCATGCGGCTAGCAAGCATGCATTATTCAAAGACTGAATGCAGTAAAAATGTGATGTTTCTGACTCACAGTTAGAGGACAGACTGCCACAGCGAGCTCTTGTAGTCAGCCATTTCTTCAACAGTGCTCAATCAGCAAAAAGAAAGCTTTCGTTGAAATGGTATCTTTAAAAAACAAACACCAGGTTGGTGCTGGGATAGTGTTGCAGCTGGTTTCGGTTCACCTCAGAGCAGAGAGCATGTATTCACAACATCAGCAGTAAGGTGTCAACTATCATTTAGGGTGTGTATGTGGAAAAGGAAGGTTATTGAATTAGCCTTGTCTGTAAAGTGAATTGGAACTGATTGTCACATTCACTGGGATTCTGCTGGGCATGCTTTTATCACCAAACAGTGCTCTCAGCAAACCGAGCATCTGTAGGCTGTACTAATCTTCTTTGCTTCAGTGCTGAAAGCTACCCTCCACTCCATAGTACTACACTCACAATAAGGCTGGTTTCAATAATGATATCCCAAGATGGAGGAATATGGCTGATTGCATTTAAGAGCCCATGGGGGCCTCATGATTTCCACTTCTTCTGCTAATAGATTCTGTTTTAGTCTCGATTGATTCAAGATGCTAAAGAAGCTTTCTGACAGGTGATGCTAATCCAGAGCATAAAATCATATCATGCACGAGCCAGTTTGCCTCTCTGTGTTTTTTCATGTAAGGAGGCACAGTGAATAGCCTTACTTGATATGTGTAGATTTGCACGATAAAATGTATCCAAGCATGCAGTATAATACTTTTTTTTTTTTTTTTTTATAAGAGTGGCACACATGTTTAATATTTAAGAAGATTTCACTTTTCTGGCAAATCCAAATGATCTGCACTTCACAGATTTAATGCATACTAGCTGGTATTTAGTGCTAATAACCACATAGCAAACGGGTTACTGTTGAGAGTCAGGGGACTGAAATGTTGTCAAAACCACGGGGAGATAATAAGAGGACCGTTGAGCTCCTCTGATGCTAAATGTCTTCACCAGCTTTTTGTAATTCCATCTGTCTGCCATTTACTGCTGGGCAGGTAGCGCACATCAGGTTTAATTGAGCTTTTTTCTGTGACACAGCTGTCTGCTGTGGGAAATGAGGTGGTGCTGTGACAATGAACCACAACAGTAAGGTTGCAGGCTGTAAAACTCTGTAGAGCTGCGGGGAACTGCAGAGTCAGACGATGATTCTCGGCGGAATCATCATTTCCACTGAAATCTTTCACATTACATACCACAGAGTCATTTCACCCACGGTTAATATAGAATATCTATTAGAGGATCTTTAAAGCTGTGTTAGATTATATAAGGTGCTAGCAACATAATGACTCTGCTAAACACTGCGTAACACTACATCAAGGTTGCACATTTACAAAGAATCTGGACTTTTATCAGGCAGTATACAGTCTAATAGACAGTTTTAGGGCACCACAGGTTAATATAGAGCTCATTTGTTCTGGAATAGACTGTTAAACAAGAACTAGCTCACAGAGCAATGAGCTTTTATCCTGGAAATGGAGCATAATGTTAAAGGTTTAGTGAGGCATCTGAGCACCAGATGCTGAAATAAAAATGCTATGTAGCTTTATGATATAACAGATATAAGAATACAGTTGTTATTTCTCGATGTACCAAAATTGTTGCTTTCATATATGATTGTGACACCCCGCCCCCCATAAATAAAGAAATTAAAGAGAAATCTGAAGGCAATCAGTGAAATCCTAAGCATCATATATATGCAAGATATACCTGCTGTGGTCAAAAGGATAATAACAGTATTTAGGTGATTTTTTTTAACAAATATTATCTGACCCAACATATTGATTGTATTCTGAAAATGAGCATGGATGTCATTTCATAATATATAAAATATTATGACACTTTAAAATGTGATCCAGTACAATTATTTTATCTTTATGAACTTGTCAACACAAACTGAGAATATAGATGCTTCTTAGGAAAAATTATGGCAGAGCTGTTGCTTTAGATTTCACATGTGAACCTAATAACTATTATTTTCTCTGGCAGTGATTTTTTTCAAATGTAGCAAGTGTGACATTTATATATCCTATAGTTTTTCATTACATTTATAGCATCACTGCTTTTTCAAATTGTTTATTTCACCTGCTTGTTTAAACACTCCAGCACATATGTGAGATTTATGCTGGGTCTGAAAAATGAAGCCAGTGTGGAAGTTGTCACCAGATGGCAATACCTGTGGTTGCAAAAAGTCCTATAGAAGTCTGTGAGAAAACAGCCCTCTGCTGGGACCTCTGTAAAAACTTTGCTGCTGAGTTTATGGTCTCTAAGACACTCATTTAGGGCTGTACTGTGTAAAACTTTAAATCCATTTTGTCATTCTAAGTGTCAGAAAGGAGGATTATGTGCGGTTTCACAGTCAAATCTGCCCCAGTCTTCAAATCCGATCTTAAAGGCCAAGATGGTGATGGCAAAAATGGGACTTTCACAATGAGTGACGTCACAGTAGCTACATCCATCTTTTACACTGTCTCTGGTCGTAACTTACGTTGACATGGGGTGGCTGTAGCTCAGGAGGTAGAGCAGGTCACCTATTAATCCGAAGGTTGGTGGCTCCAATCTGCATGCCAAAGTATCCTTGGGAAAGACAATTAACCCCAAGTTGCAATGTGTTCAGTGAAGTATGAGAACATCAGATAGAAAGCAATCAGGTGTAGAAAAAAGTGTTTGTATGAATGGGTGTGAATGGGTGAATGAGGCATGTTGTATAAAGTGCTTTGAGTGCTTGAGTAAAGTAGAAAAGTGCTATATAAGAACCAGTCCATTTACCATTTACGTGCACTCCCCTAAAAATATAACTACATGTCACGCTGATGGAGTGCGCAACAGCTGTGATTTGTGTCTGTGGAGGTTCTCAGTCATCCAAGTCAACTGTGATTTGCCTGGTCAGTAACATTGCTCCCCCCTGTAATTCCAACTAATTTTTCTTCTACTACTTTTTTCAAATCAAATGGAAGACAGTGGATCAACTCAAACAGAGAAACTCCACCACAGCTAGTGTTTTGGCAACAAAACTGCAGAGCAACACAGGCACACCAGCACAAGTATAAATGCTGGCAATGGTGTCGGTCTCATAGATTTGACATAGAAGTATAACTCACACTTTATGGAGCAAGATTATAATTCACCTAGAGTTCCTTGACTGAATTAAAAGTTCAATTTCTGTCTTTTTAGCTCTGTTTAGGATTCTTCTTGTCATTAACTGTGTCTGCCTGGCTTTTGCTGCTCTAGCAGTGTTGTACATTGTCGGTTTTCAGAGCTTTTTGTCTGCAAACGACTTCCTGCTGCACCCAAATGATGTTGTCAAAGCAGTGAACCAGACAGGAAAGTTGTGACAGCCAATTAAGCTGAAACTCTTTATCAAGCTTGGTCAGGTAATAATTGTCTATACAAGTGACCCTATTCACACTTTAACAGGACTGATTAGTCGCTGTTAAGTAGACATACCCTCTCCTGTGTCTCTGTTTCTCAGTACGAAACCAAAACCACAGACTTTCTATAACACTTTCTCTGAGACTTCGAGCATAACATCGAAAAAGTTATATTGTTCATCAGTTTAGTGGCTCCATAATGCAGTGGTTCACTCATTTGCCTAATAAGCGAAACATCCCAGGAGGAGACACAAATCCCTTGGGGGTCGTGTCACGAAGGGCATCCGGTGTAAGAATCTGCCAAATCAACTATGCTGCGCTACCCGCTGTGGTGACCCCTTGTGAATAAGAGTGTAGCTGAAAGTACCTCTATATTGTTCATTAGTTTCTATGAGTGGACATAAACAAAATAAATACATCGTGTCAGTGTACATTTTATGAATCCAGTGTCAGCTTTTTGTTTATTACCATAACAACCTGCCCATCAGCAGTGTAGCATGAAACCAAGAGTAAGAATCTGTGTGTTGAGTTAGGTGCTCTCCTTGAATAACTTCCCCACATTTGGTGCTGGTGATGGTAAATGTAAACATATTTGTGTCTAACAATTATTAGTTTAATGATTAGACAGACACAGTAGATATCTAACTTGTGTTAAGGATGTCTCTGAGTTTGTCATTTCACATCCTGCTTCAACAAAACACACTCTATGTCATATTACATATTACCACTGTGAATTTAATGCTAATGTGTATTTTGTGCTCTTTGAGAGATAGCTAAAAGCCCTGTTTGGAAGATTACTGAATGACTATTTATTATCATACAGATTGACAATCAAGTCTTTTCAAAAGAATGTCTCTGGCTGATTGTCTGAATATCGCTGAATATGGTCTGTCTAAAGAGCTTGTCCCCCTTGAGCCCAGCATGCTTCCTGCCTGCCCTTCTTCCTCTCCTCCTCCCCTCCAACCATCACATCCGCCTCCAGCGCTCTGAACTCTACATCCCTGAAAGTTCAAGGGAAAATCAGCCGCCATCAATCACTAATGCAAATGAGGAAAGCAAGCTCTCTGGAGCAGCTTAGCCTGTTGAACATCACACGGCAACAATTAAAACCCCTGAAAGCAAATCATCTTCAGTAGACCACTAAATGAAAAGAGCCTTCCTTTCAAGAGTGCTCAATAGTGGCAGGATTTTCAAAGGCTCTTGCCCATGTGTGCAGTTTAATGATGAAAGTCAGGAAGGGGGCTGTGTCAGAGGGAGACTGCACCCTGTTCGGCAAGGTTGTTACCATGACATCTGGTGCAACATCAGACTCAAGAGGATGCTGTAACATGCTATTACAGTAAATTTGTGGTGCTGTGGAGGATTACAAAGGGTCAGTCTTATTTAGATATTCACATGTACTCCTGCTCTGCATCCTCCCGAACTGTTCCAGCATGTCACACATAAGGTAAAAGCTCGCTAATTAAGAGAAGTACCCGTAAGGACAAATTGATTTTAGTGTTTTAAGCCTGATAATTTTTTTTAAGTGTTTGACCTTTCTGCCTTTGCAGGGAAGTTTGAGAGCAAGGTAAAACACTTCTCGCAGGACTCTGGCCATAACTAAGTAATTAAAAAGTGCTTCACTGGGTTCTAACCTTATTATTGCAGCCTTTGAGAAATACCTTCAGATGTTCTTAAGCACTTCTCAATGGATCTGGGTAAGAAAGCCTATTTTAAGGAGGGGTCTGAATAATTTTACCTTGTACTCTGTGACATTTTAAAATCTAAAAGTCATTCTTATTAAGAGCAGCTTTGCGTTGCGTCCTGAATAGCAGCTTTGTTCTCTCTAGCTCCAGGGAGCAGCATGTTTTCATGCTGATTTCCACTCAGTGAACCACGCTTGATGCACACGATATAATTACCATAAAAACCATGTTGACTGTGTTGTCCAGGCAGAAAGCTGCACCAAGGGCAAGTACTCCAAGACTAACGTTATAGGCACACATTTTCAGATTCGGCTCAGAATCTTGTTCTGTTTCAAAAAGCCAAGATGGTGACAGTTTCAAGACAGTAATTCACTAACGAGTGGTTATGCAATCTGTGGGCTGGAATCAGAAGCAAGTTAGTTTAGCTTACCATAAGGGAAAAAGGTTAAACAGCACATCTATTATGGTCCCTGGTTTTGGCCCGAGGGTTTTGAGTTGCTTTGGAGTTTTTAGATTTGCGTTTATAAAGTCTTTTCTGGTTGGTTTCAAAATGCTCTACATCCAGACAAAGAGCGATTTAGCTTGTCGAGCAACTCTTTGAAGCTGGCATTTGGTTGGTAATGGATAGTCCATGCTCTGGTTGCCTAGGTAACCCTACAGTGTATTTACTACCATGCCATATATCAGTCAGCGATATCATGCTCTCTTATAGGTAGTTGTGTGAACCACTTGCCTAGAAGCTGAGGATAGTTTGCACTGCCAGTGAGTTTTTTTCCACCCAAGTTGTTTAAACTCGCTAAATGTAATTGATTTTCAATGAAAACAGAGAAAAGCAATAATAATGCACACACTGGGACCACAATACAGTTAATAAATGCCTCAGAATCAGTGTATTGTCATATTTCTTATTATCATGGCCATCGTAGAGTAATCATATCATATCGTAATTACGTTGTGATTTCCAGAATAGCATTTTCCCACAAAGCACTCATTCAGTCACTGTGCTGGCAAGTTATAACCCAGGCTCCAGATTGGTAAGTCCACTCAGCATATAGCTTGTCCAGCTCAAGGGCCAACCTCTGGAGCAAATAAAACGAAGCCAGTGTGGAAGTGGCAAAAACTATAGTTCCTCTAGGTGCCGCTTGAATCTGGCCCCAAAAGGGAGCTGGTTCTCATAGACTGCCATGTTGAAATGTCCAAATTTACAACATTGCAAAGCATAGTTACAACCTGGTCCAAAAAAAAAAAAAAAAGTTTTTAGCTTCTATAAATAGTTTCTCCCTTAAAATAAAACCAAAGTGTGATGTCACAGTGTCCATTGTCCTGCTTGGTGTTTGTAATACTGGCAGACAGTGGGACAGTAGAAATGTTGTATCTCAAACATTTCCCTGTTGCCTTGACATAAATGACATAAATGCAACTGAACCAAACATGCCAGAAATAATTTAAGTTATTGCACAGTTTTGTTAATGCTAAATCTTCATTTTGAACTATTCTACTCCTTCAGCGCGCAGCACATATGGTGACATTTTTTTTGACTGTTGATACAGTAGTGTTTATGTTTTTGAAGGACTTGTTCTTCGCTTTACTAATCAAACTTATCAATCACATCCATTTTTCTAGACTTCATTTAGAAAAAAAAAAAAAAGATCGCTGTGGACCTCAAATCACCATATTGCGCACTGAAATATGAAAGACAAAGTAAATACCAGCAGACTCTGTGAGAAGCCAAGTAATGAAGCCGCCCAGTGAAATCAGGGTTTTAATGAGGGTAAAGTAAAAAGTCTCCTTCACATCTTAGGACAGCTGGAAACAGATCACCCATGGATTTAGCCACTCCTGTAGAGAGACCCACAGTGGGTTCTGGTATATTTATTCATCAGAACAGCGTGACTAAACTGTGTGCATTTCCATGGGAGTGTGGGAATGAACATGCCAGACATTAATTAATAATAAGATGAAAATGTCAATGTCTTTAAATTACTCTGTTCTGTGTGAGAATCACTTAAAATGTCATAAATATGCATATTATCCTGGTCCTGCTTTTTGTTGCTGCTGTCTACCACCGAGCCCCACATGCCTCAGCTTGATCTGCAACACCTGTAATCAATACGTCTACTACCTGAGAGCCAGTTTTTGATTGGCAGAGATAGGCCACAGATGAGAAGCCAGCAGTAAATCTAAAGGCACCGATCCAACTCACCATCTGCTTGTGGAGAGGGAAAGCTGCATGGTGAATCATCAGAAGCTTTCATCACCTTCACAATGTCCTTATCCTTTTCCAGCCTGGGGGTGAAGAGGTTTGAACTTGTGGCCTGACAACTGTGACAATCAGTGCTGAGGCAGAGGTGATTATCTTTGACTTTCATCCATTCTGGTCAGTTATTGTGAAACTGAAAGTGTTGGTAGACACAGGAGTGCACTGTGGCTCGGGGCAACGAGCTGTAAAAGCAATTATCACCCTAAAATGTTGATATTGCAAACAGAGGTGTCATAGTTTAGGGTTTCTGTCATTTCACCATTTTATTCTTGTTACTTCCAGCCTTTGATTTGTTTGTGAAGATTTATCCCTGTTCCCTATTGTTTTTTAATAATCTTTTATTCTTTTGTGCATGGATTTTGTTCTTGCACACGTTTTGTCTCTTTTGAAGTTTTGATTGTCTTCATGTACTTGACCAAACTTGAAATACATCTTGGACTCAACTTTGCCTCGGGTGTCCTTCATTTGGATCCTTTTCTTTGTAACTCTATAGCAAAGATATATTTTGTTACTGATCCAGAATACATTGTATTCTGTTTTAGGTAATATTGGATACTTTTTTTAGGCACATTTGCACTTTGAGAAAAACAGTGGAAGTATAAACTTGCAAACTCTTTAATATTCATTAGTTATTTATTGAATGATTTGTGGGTGCAATTCTGTCTTCAACATGCTCTACTAGCACCTACTACATTGATGGTATGGTATGAATGTAAGTGATTACCATGTGGTTAAAGCGTGGGTTAATGTATTTGTGCAATTTATTGTGGATAGTGTAAAGTGAGGTGCAACCCCAATCCAAAAAAGTTGGAACACTGTGTAAAATGTAAATATAAACAGAATCCAATTATTCACATATTAAAAACATTTAAATGAGAAAATGCACAATTTTCAGAAAAAATAAGGCCATTTTGAATTTGATGGCCACAGCATGTCACAAAAATGTTTTGACATGGCCATGTCTACCACTGTATGGCATCTTTTAACTACAGTCTATAAACATCTGGGAACTGAGGAGACGAGCTGCTGGACTTCTGGGAGAGGAATGTTGTCCCATTCTTGCCTGTTACAGGATTCTAGCTGCTCACCAGTCCTGGATCTTTCATGATGTGCCAGATGTTTTCAGTTGAACTGCTGGCAGGCCAGTTCAGCACTCTGAATCTTCTACTGAAAAGCCATGCCTTTGTCATAGATGCCATGTGTAGTTTAGTATTGTTGTTTTCATAACTTTTTGAGATGTGTTGCTGCCTGATTTTTGTCTTAAAATGGCACATTTTCCATTTATATAGTTTTTCTTTTTTATTGTAAACCAAATAATTTATGAGATTTGCAAATTATTTGGGTCGTACGGTCAGCTATTCCCTATTTTCCATAGGGTCACCAGAGCATATTAATCTGCATATTTAATTAGCACAGTTTTTATGCCAGATGCCCTCCCTGATGCAACCCTCCCATTTATGCAGGCTTGGGACCGGCACTAGGATAACACTAGCCTGTAACTCCCCAAAGCTGGGTTTGTGGCACCACCTGGTCTTTAACCGAGGATCTTTCAAGTGTAAAGCAAATGTGTTGACCACTACACGGAGTGCTAATTTTAGTGTGAAGTGGATTCATTCTAGGAGATGAAAGGATGAAATTGTGTGGGGTTTTTAGGGTTAATGTCCTGTAGATGCATTAGTTTTGTGAGGTGTTGGTGATAGTTTTTATTTTAGTTAATAATCTGCGAAATGCTCACATGACTTTTATGAAATATGGAAAACACCCCTGGCATGATATGAGCAAAGTGGCTCAGCAGCAGCAGAAAATAAAGGGCTGCCTGTTGTCCAATTAGTGGCTGCTGCTGGTGAAGGCCACAAGTGCTCCTGAGCCCTGCCATGTTTGAACGCTGTCTAATACTCTGTAAATTAAAATAACAAAACTTGGTCTGCTGCATACTCTCCTTTCAATGATTGTAGCCTGGCTGCTTTTAAATCCAAAACAACTATCAGAATAAAGCTTGATTGCTTTATTATCTTTTAACATACTGAATATCAAATTCACGCCTTCCTACATGCACCACCAGAACCATTTAATCCCATCCTCGACTTGAGATACTTTATTGACACATTTCAGTGCAGCTTACATCTTGTTTCTATATCTAAAGACATATTTTCTCAGCTCTGTTGGCAGTCTGTGTTTTTTTTTGGATTGTCCCTGAAGCTTTCCTTCTGCTTTCATGCGGCCAGTTAGTCCCACCTGAGGCAGAAGCGACACTGGGCTTTGTGAGAGATGTTGATAAATGAGACAGCTGCTCAAACTGTCAAGGGAAGCAGCGTGATTCAAGCAAGTACAATAATGTGGCTGTTCACCTTTTTATTACTTCTGGGCACAGGGACAAGCTCATGTGGAAGACTGCTGCAATGATATTACATTGATGACACTGGATTATTATTATAACATTTCTGCTTCTCAGACACACAGGAGAGAGTTAATCGAATCTACTCTTAAATGTAATTAGCAGGAAACTGGAAGCTGCCTTTTAATGTTGCGTGAAGCATTATGCTATGGCACCCTTTAATGTATATCACAGTTTACTCTCAGTGTTGATGCTGCACTTGACACCAAAGACAGTAAAAATTTACTTCTTCTTTCTCTTCAGCATAGGTGGGCCAACTACAGCTGTGAAATCATCCATTAATGACTGGAACACTCATTACATACTTACACAGAAGGATCCACTTATGCAAGTTCTAATTTTATTGCAGCATGAAGCACTCACATTTGCTCCAACAAATGAAATAAACCTTACTGTAATTTATTCAGACTGAATAATTTCTGTCTTCTATGCTTGGCATGTGAATAGAAGTAGCAATTACTAGCACAAAATTAAAGGGCAGATATTGTCACATTGTCAAGACTGCAGCTTTTACTGTCACCTTACCCACTCTGTTACCTTCTTCTGTTTTCTTACCATGTTTATTGCATGCAAAGATATTTACCCATGGCTGCTGCGTTCATGAAGGTTCCTGCAAAAAAGCTGTCAAATGCATGCATATAGTAACAGCCCGACCCCTGTGACTAACCTTAATTTAGAAAGGCATCATGTGAAAATCGGAGGCAGTGATCTTGCACTGCCTCTAACAGTCGTTACTCTCGCAGAGGAAGAAAATTCACTCTGTAAAATGACTCTTCCTCCCACCCAGGATCAGATATGTTGATTTTTTTTTCTGAGGGAAATAAACACTCTGGCAGCTCACTCTCACTCCCACACAGCCAAATTAGCTGTCACCAAGGACATTAAGCTGTCATCTTCTGAGGTCCCTTTCTCAAACATTTGTGTGTGTGTGTGTCTGTGTGTGTGTGTGTGTGTGTGTGTGTGTGTGTGTGTGTGTGTGTGTGTGTGTGTGTGTGTGTGTGTGTGTGTATATATATATATATATATATATAATATATAGCCATGGGTATATATAATGTATGTCACTGCCCAAGATGTCTTTTTGGAAATAGATGCAGAAAGGTTAGTGCAGTTCATCCCTGATCAAACGACTGCACAGAGAGATAAATACATATGATTTTATCTTTATAGTGTTTATAGTTTATAGTCCAGCTGCCCCTAGCTGAGCATTCAACCAGCAGCAGGGGGAAAAAAAGCAACCCCTACTCTTCCAGTCCATATTACAAAACACCATCACAGTGGCATTGCTTGAAGTTAATTTGCTCCCTGCATGCAATGATGAAGTGCACCTCATTTTGCATACTAATGGCCCACGTGAGGCTCACAAAATGACAGAATAGCTCTGTTTTGGAGATGAAAATTGAAAGTTAAAATTAGTTTCAGCTTATAGAAATCTCTCTTCCATCAGTGCTGATAATTATGCTGATGTATTTGTTCAAAAATGGTAAACAGCTAATTTGTTTTCAGGTTTCTCTGATGCTGGAGGACGATGCCTTTCTGGCTGTGGAACTGGCAAGGGATGTTTATGTTTTACTGTAAAGGTTCTGGCTCTGCAGAAGCTGGAAACGGGGCTGTTTCATTCCTCATGATCTGAATCTCAGTGAGCACTGTGGCACTGAGATGTTTACTGTTGTCTCAGGACTGGAGGTAAAACAGATGGCTTTCTGCTGTTGCTCGACCGTCATCTGTTGTAACTTTGGCCTGTCAACCAAATGTTCGGTAGTGCGTACGTAGCAATCACAGGTAGTTTTCACACTTGGTTTGAACCGCACTGAAGTTCAGAGAGTTCTGAAGGCAGCACCATGTTTAAAGCCTTCTCTGAAGGTGAGTGTATGACAGTGTGATATCTGTTGCCATTTTCTCTGCAGCTGCTGCACGTTTGCCAAAGTGGCTCTGTCAGTGAATGAGGGCATTTTTTAAAAAAAGCAGCATTTGTGTAACCACTTCACACTTTTTCATATTAACACATTTTTATCAAGCAAATGATTTATTGATCAACATTTTTTAGCCACTGATTAGATTTTTTTTTAGTAGTGGTTGGTCTGTTGGTCCACTGATTGAAATATCCAATCAATTACAATATGAATTAACATAAACGTCTGTACAGAAACTCATGTTTGCACCAGGACCACAAACTCACTTTTTCTATTGTGCCACCAGTAAGCTGACATTTTGTATCTTTCATGCAATGTTTCTACTATACACTGACTATATATATTCTATAAACTGAAAGTGAATACACTGAATTCAAATATCTAAACCGGCCAATCACATGGCAGGAACTCAGTGTATTTAGGCATGCAGACATGATCAAATCAATGTGCTGAGGTTCAGACCGAGCATCAGAATGGGGAAGCAATGTGATTTAAGTGACTGAACATGACATGGTTGCTGTCGCCAGATGGGCTGCTCTGAGTATTTCAGAAACTGTTGATCTGCTGGGATTTTCCCACACAACCATCTCTAGAGCTTACAGAGAATGGTCAGAAAAAGAAAAAATATCCAGTGAGCAGCGGTTCTCTGGGCAAAAATGCCTTGTAGAGGTCAGAGGTCACAGGAGAATGAGCTGACTGCTTCGAGCTGATAGAAGGGAAACAGTAACTGAAATAACCACTTGTTGCAATCAAGATATGCAGAAGAGCATCTCTGAACCTTGAAGGAGATGGGCTGCAGCAGCAGAAGACCATACTCCCTGTCAGCTAAGAACAGGAAACTAATAACAATTTGTGCAGGCTAATCAAAATTGGACAATAGAAGATTGGAAAAACATTGCTTGGTCTGAGGAATCTTGATTTCTGCTGTGAGATTCAGATGGTAGGGCCGAAATTTGTCGTAAACAAATGAAAGCATGGATCCATCCTGCCTTGTATCAGTGGTTCAGGTTGGTGGTGGTCTAATGGTGTAGGGGATATTTTTTGGCACAGTTTGGGCCTTTTAGTGCCAGCTGGGCATTGTTTAAATACCACTGCCAGTGCTGACCTGAGTATCGCTTCTGACTATGTCCATCCATCCCTTTAATGACCACAGTTTACCCATTTTCTGATGGCTGCTTCCAGCAGGATAAGATGCCATGTCACAAAACTTAAATAATTTCAAACTCATTTCTTTAACATGACAATGAGTTCACTCCACTCAAATGGCCTCCACAGTCACCAGATCTCATTCCAGTATGGCACCTTTGGGATGTGGAGGGTCAGGAGAGTCTCATCATGGATGTGCAGCCAACAAATCTGCAACAAGTGTATGATGCTATCATGTCAGTGTGGACCAAAATTTCAGAGGAATGTTTCCAGCGCATTGTTAAATTTATGCCATGAAGTATTAATTAAGGCAGTTCTGAAGGTAAAACCGTGTCTAAGCTAGCACTAGCAACGTGTACCTAATGAAATTGGCCAGTGAGAGTAGTTAAAGCATTCATGCCCACTACAGAATATTTGTAATCTTTCACTTTTACTTTAGTGCTATTTTCAATTCAAAATTTCTATTGACTAATACCAATACAATTAATGACATGAACATCATGTAAATCTCAACAATAATGATAATTTAATTTGTATAACACTTTTTAAATTGTTATAAACAGCTTCACAACTTGGATAAAATCCACACATTAAAAACAGTTCCAAGCATAGCTGACTTTCATCTTAAATATGAGTTTCAACATTCATTCTTGACCTTGGAAACAGCTGTGAACAAGCTAATCTCACTTAAAGCTCCATTAAGTAGCTGTTGCAAGGTTAACATATTGCATGACCTTCATCAGCAGATGGCATTTGCACTCGTGCCATGTGAATTTTTCTTCATTTTTCAACTCATCACTGAGTTAGTGACACAGAGATGGTGTGAGTTAGTGTGCAAAATGTCAAATCTACATGTAATATTCAAATAATAAATTAATGAAGGCAGACATCATTTTTAAATAACCGCTCTCATACTGTCTCTCACACTGTATTCTGACCAAACAGAATTCAGCAATAAGTCACAAATCATATTGGCTTCATTCATCATCCGTGAAGTTATTCACTTCTTTGAAATAATATACAATATGACCTCCCATCTCCTGTGACTATATTGCGTGAAGCTCCTAGTCGTTCATCTTGAGAGCAGGTGCGAAAAGGTTGAGTAAGTGTGCTGGCGGCTAGGTTTGTGTCAGGCTGAAGACACTGATCTGATAATGTCCTCATTAGCCAACCTCAGCCCAACAGAAACCACAGTCAGGAGCACGAGGTCTGCTCTGCTGGTGACAGCTGCCGCCTCAGGGCCATCATGGACCAGATGAGCCCTGGATGGCAGCTCACAGATCTCTGGGCTCCATCAGTCACAACTGATAAGAGAGAAAAAGGCAGAAAGTTAAGGGGCTACTGGATGAGGATGACCTTGATTTTTCCTCTAAGTCATTTTATATTTATATATATATATATATATATATATAAAATGGTATAGTATGTTGTATGGCATTTCCCACATATAAAATCTTTTTTTACGCAAATATGACAACCACCTTTATTCTCTTTTTCTCCTTCCCCTGAAGCATCAAAATGAGTCAAACAAGGAATCACACCAGCACAGCTGGTGCTTCAGCTTGAAGTACAGAAAGTAGAATATCGAAATAGAAAACTCCACAGTGGCAATAATCCTGCGCCTGTATGCTGCAGTTGCATGTGTACTGTCTGGTTAAGGCTGCTTTGTTCTGTTGCTGTGACAGAGCTCAGTTTATAGCCTCAGTGTGAAACTGTGGAGGAAGAAAGTTCACTCCTACTTCTTTGACTGATGGGCCTCTGAATTTATTTCTGCTATCAGCAAAGTCAGCATGAAGAGGTGCCCCCTGAGTGTGTATACAGACATGTTTGATGTTCCTGGATAATGCTGCCACTCTTCAGCTGAAGAGAAAAAGCAAGAAAAACAAGGATATATTAAAAAAAAAGGAGTTTTTTTTAAAGAAAATAAACAAAACTGTAGGAAGGCAGAGTACAAAAATACATAAACTTGCCCATCTATTTGCTAGGAAGGAGTGTCATTCAGTTTTTAGGACTATTCAAAATAACTTTTTCAGTTATAAAGGATAAATGCCAAACATTCACTCCTTCATCCTTTTTAATTATGAAGATTTTTTATTTGATGTCATCTCAAACTAAATAGCTATGAGTTATGAATTATTTTTTGGACAAAATAAGACATTTTAAGCCTCCACCTTGGGCTCAATAAACCAGACATTATTATTATTTTCTCTCCTTTCAGTGATTAAACCATAAAAATTATAAATCACTGATAACAGAAATTACTTGCAGCCTTACTAACTTACACGTATATTTTAAAAAATTCTTGTAATTCTATAACTGAAATAACTAATAAGGTCATTAAACGGTATTTTGTAGTTTTTTAAATGTTAATTAGTAAAATAAAATCACAGGCAATTTATGACTTCCTGTCTGAAATGCAGAAAATTTCACGCACCTCTTCTTTGAGTGTTGGCTTTACTTGTGGCGCCTTAATTTCACATGTGCGGTATTTGAAATCGTGTTGCTTTACCAGTGCCTGCAGAGTTTGTAACGTGCACTTCACATGCCGTTGTTTTGAAAGGGAGAAAAGAAAGTAGCCTTTTTCTGTAGCTGTGGAGCACAGGTGAACTCAAAGTCATTTTCATTCGTGGCCCACATACAGCTCAATTTGATCTCAAGTGGGCCTGACCAGTGAAGCTATTGCATAATAACCACCTGAAAATGACCTCCAAGTATTCCCCTTTCCCATTGTGCAAAGACATGCACTGTGAAAACACCCACATTAAGGCAACCATTTACAAAACAGAACATGAGCAGCCTGAGATATCTTAAGGAAAGAAAAAGAGTAAAATTTGAATATTGTGTCTCAGTTTTGCCACATTTCGTCAGTTTATTGTCATTTTAAAGAAACATTACTGTTGTAATTCAATAGAAAAGCATTTGCAAAGCTCCTTGACTTAACCATTCTACTTCATAGGGGTGTGGTAGGCATTAGAAAAAGGAAGCAGAAGATCTCTGGTTCAAATGAAAGTTCAGTTATGACAAAAAAAAAAAAATGCTCCTGTTATCCATTCTTAATGCCACATCTTCCTGGTGTAAAATACAGCAAAAAACCATCCACTGGACAGGCTGGAGCCTTAGGTGTGTTGTATTTTTGACACCCCTGCTGTTGAGCTTTTGATCATATGGTATTGTCAGCAAATTGCTTACAAAGTCACTCACCCTCTCTCTCTCATTTGTTTTAAAATTTGAGCTTCAAAGCTGGTAACAGCAGTTCAGACAACAATTTCACAGCAAGCCTGAAACTGTTGCTCATGTTAAACTATGGCATTTTCCCAGCTGTCATGCAGCTATAGATGTTTAAATTTCAACTTCACAGCACTTTAAGAACTTTTCATCCAGAAAAAGAGATTTCTGTCAGCTGAGAACTGGACAAGTTAGTCAATTTGGGGCCAAAAAACCTCTCTGTGGTTTTCTAAGATGTGACCAAAAGATAAAAATCTGTATTTTCCATTGCTTGAAAACAGTTCAAAGGAGGATTTTTTTTTTAGGTATAGACTTGCAGAGTGCTGAGAAAATGAATTCCAGGCTGACATACCTTGGCCTTACTGAGAAAATGCGAAATAAGAAGGTGAATGGAGGGTAACTGTAATGCTTTGAGAGTTTCCTGTGCTATTGAATATGTGGAAACTCATTTGACCTCTTTCATGTCTTTGCTGCTGCCTGCACTGAGGGTTTTTTTTCCCCTCCTCACCCACAGCTGATCACTGTGACAGTCATTCACTGTTGCACCACTGTTATGCCTCTTCTGGGTGATCCAAGCATACGGGCAGAATTAACAGCAGAGAGCCTATATTTCTGCTTATCGACCATCCCGATCATTTTTCAATCCCCTGCCTCTAAAGATTACGTCGTAGAGTAAAAGCCAAGCACGAAGATAGATCGCCAGTTCCTGATCGGCCATCTGTCATTTTCGACTGCCATCAGCACTGAACATTCTGAACTCATGGCGAATATAGAAGCAGTTTTAACAGTAATTTCTCTGACACTGACTGTCATAATGTTTTCAGGCAAACACTCGAAAAGGCCAAACAGCCTTTGTTGTGTGTTTTCCATCATCTTGTTCTCGAGTATTATTCTGGTGAAGAAAGCAGCAGAGCTGAGAGGAAAACTATGCAATGACTCATCCAGTAGGTATGATACTCTAAATGTGCTCTGCTCAGCCAGCTACTTTTAAAGGCAGAAGATATCTCAAGACTTATGCATGATTGATTTCCTTTTCTGTTTGTAATTTGAGAGCAGGAAAATGTGTTGCTAATTTACACACATTTTTGTCTATTCTGGTCTTGGCACCAGTATGAAATACTGTAAGCGAGTCCATATGTCGACAGTGTAGTCTAAATGTAATGAGGTGTTGTTGCTTATGCTTTTGCTCAAACACCATTAAGAGATTACACACGCCATCCCTGCAGCTTATCACACCAGTATCCTCGCAAGTTTTTGAACGTCTGTAATTGCAGGTGAGGAGCAGCTAAAGGGAATAAGGCTGAACTGCAGTATGAAAATTACAGCAGGCTGCTTTTGGTTGACTTTAGCAAAAGCCCCTAAGGTCACTGAAACAGAGATCTGACTGAAGATTCTCTTGCTTCTCGTGTCCCATGGTTTTTGTTTTTGCACAGGGTTTATTGCAAAAGTCTGTTAATGTATTCCCAAATCTGGTCACAGTCAAGTTAAAATGAATGCCTAACTGCTGTACAAAACAAAACATTGAAGACAGTTTTGAGTGGCCACAGTAATTAAGGAAGTGAGATACAAACAGTCATTAATGGCTCAGTCACAGGAGGAAAAATAGGATGGCAACCTTCTTACAACCAGCAACTAGGGAAAAAATCAGTGGTTGCCAGGAGATTGGACTGATTTTTTTTTACTGTTGGAGATAATTACAAGTAGTTGGGGCGACCAGCTGTTCACTACAAATGACAATTATGCATCAAACTCTTGAACGCCTTCTACAAACCAATCAGCCTCTGTCCCTTGTTCCTGAAATCTCTTCTGTCATTCTGCCTTTCAGACACTCATGTGACTCGCCTCCACCCCATCTCCACCTCATCTTGCCCAGATAGATATCCTTAGCCAAGTCTCCACCTGCTTCATCTCATCCACTACCAGCGACTATAGGAGGGTCCTGTCTTCTTTCCTCAACTCTGCTATGAAGCATCATTGGAGTCTAATCACCGAACACTATATTACTCAAACTTTGTATTTCAACTTAGGTGCAGTGACCAGCTGGCGACCAGTTGGGTTGAAACCACATGGGGTTGCATGTGCAACACCCTGAACCTCTAGATGACCACTTTTGATCACAAGGCAATTGCTCAGGTCGCCTCATGGGAGGCAAATAGTTGCGATCTAATTCATAAATGCAGACAGTTCAGTTGCCAATTTGTCGCTGTATTATGACGAGCATGGTGTGTAACTGACAAATTGAACCAATTCTATTGTAAACTTATAGTTGACTCTGTTTTACTGTCATTTTATCACAGTCATTTTGAAGATGGCAACTGACTGCGAGTGGTCGCAGACCTGTTTCCCATCTCTGAAACAGCCATTTCAAAGGCAATGAGATCCTGAATTCATAGCACAGGGCTGCTATAATTTTGAATGTGCTGTGGTCTCCGGCCACTGTTTTCACAGGTGTGACTGTTGCACAAGTCTGCATTGGGGAGGAGGTCAACAGGTCAGATGGATGAGTTGACAAAACACTGGATTTCCTGAACACTAAAGAGCAACTAGTTGCTTCCTATTTCAAACTTATAGTCAACTCTTTTAGCTAAAATATTTCCATAATCTCAACCATGTGGCTATTATTCTAACAGTCACAACAAAGATTCTTTATTTTGGCCCAAAGTTCTGACCGTGTGCTTATTACTAATCAGGCAGAGATGAAAAATATTTGAGTTCTTAGCTGATATATTTGAGTTTCTTTTTTGGTTCTCTGTGTATGAAGGTTAGATTTTAGTGTTTACTGTATTTTCAGAGTCCTCTTTTTTCTATTTATTATTCTAGTACAGTGAATCTTGGTTTTGATAATCCTGAGTATTGAGCTATGTTTATGCTGGTGATGAGTTTTCAGTTACTTTCTGAGTTTCCGAGTTGACTGTTTTATTTTGGCCTCCCCTGTGTCCCTTCTGCTTCATGTTTCAATGTGAGTTCATGTCTCTGTATTTAGTAGAAATCTTCTGGGTTACTTTTACTTGTGTTTTACTTTGATCATTAGTTACTTTACTTCCCCACTTGTGACTGTCTTAATTATCTATGCTTGTGTCTCATCTCCTTCACTTCCCTGATACCCTTTGTGTATAAATAGTCCTGTCTTCCCCTCAACCTTTGTCACAGTGTCTGCTGTTGCCTTCCTTTGTGTTCTCCTGTGATCTTTTGGACTTCTGCTGGCATTTTATAATTTGTGTTTGGACTCTGCAGTGGCCTCATCAGACTGTTTGCTTTTTTGTTAAACTGCCTTTGAGTTCTTCATATGAGTTCATTTAATTCCTCAATCCCTGGTCATTTCAGGTTTTTACAAAGTAGTTATGTTTAACTTGTTATTAACATAACAAGACAGCACCAAAAACCAGCAATACTTCCTCCAAAAACTGTTGTGTAGCCTGATATAGCAGATTAAAACCTGTTTAAATTGACCCACAGTAGTTTTTTCATTGTCGTTGTTTTCAAACCCCCACACAGACCATCTGGCTGCTGCAAAATCTATTACAGCCCAAAATGTGCTTTCATGTGCACCTGAAAATAGTCCTCAACAAAATACTGCTTGCTGCTCATTTTAGTAATATTTTATTAAAAAAAAAAAAAAAAGTGGTGTATATTTTCTATATATAAATATATATGTATAAATATAAATTCTCTACATATTTTAAGGAGAAAGGCAGGGAATACACTGTTGACATTGGTATCTGTAGATTAACACCAGCCTGCTCAACATGATCAAAGCAACCTAAGCTTCACACAAATTTGGCTATGTTTCACCATGACATCATTAAGAATCTGTCTCACACTGCAGTTTCGGTAGTTAATCAAATGAATGGGTACTCTAAGTTTGTGTCTTCTGAATTATGCTTTGTATAAAACTGTGCCGAAAACAATTGAATCTGAACATAAAATCCTCAAAGCAGTAAATCTGAAATCTTTTCCAGGGGGAGGAGCGAGCTTTCTACTTCTATTTTGTTGCAGTTTTGTAAAACTGATAAAAGTAAGCACTGCTGCCACTATCTTCAGGTTTTCTATTGCATTTCTGTCAAGTAGCTCATGGAGTTTTCTCGTCATTCTTCATTGCTTTCTCCCTGCAATGAAAATGACTTCTCTAATAAGGTAATTGCTGGAAATGTAGGTTTATTAACCAGACAGTATTGCAGATATTTCTCTATATGTGTTTACACTACCATATTTGCCAGGGAAGCTGTGGTACTGTGCACTTCTTAGTCTCCCCTGGGTTACCCTGCACAGCACTGACATGGCTCGTAGTTATTCCTGCTCGCTCATTCATGCAAACACTCGTCTCCTCTCCCTCTCTCTAGCCTTACATATCTCACAATATTTCCCTCTCTGCCTTCCTCACTTGCTTCCCATTCCCCTCTCTTGCAGACCCATTCATCCATGGCTGCTACATCAGTGGTTAGCCTGTGTGCAGTGCCTGATGCTCATAGGCTGCTTTCAGATTTCTGTCTCACCCCTAAGCAACAGCACAGATTAAATACTTAACTTTATTCATTTTTTTTTCCTCTTCCTGCTCCTCTCTCTCTGCTCTGGCATTAAAAATTCATCCACTCTGTGTTGTGTTAAAAGCACATTACGCAAGAGTCTAAATATACTCCATCCCAGGCAGGATCCCTTTGTCCCTTGATACTTTTACATGCGTGTGCTATCTATGTGTATGCATGCATTGTGTATATGTGTGCATGCGTGTGAGGGAGCTCGAAAGCTACATCTGTTATGTCTGTCAAATCCCAGGAGGAGGGCAGCTCAGGAAAGTCCCCTAGGTGGCAACAGGGTGATAGAGCAGCCGAGCAAACAGGTTGGGTCAACACACATTTTTAAGGCAACACACATCAATTTACTCTGTGACCACTGACCACTGTGTGTTTTGAGTTCATTCACCTGTAAGAGGTCCTGATTTTTGCAGACTTTTAGAGTGTTTTATCATGTAGAGATGGACATTGAGAGGAGAAGAAAGTGCTGCTGTGTGCATCAGCCTCTCTCCAGGATGCTTGTCTGCCCCCAGCAACAAAGGCTGACAGTTGAACCATTTGATGCTACCTCCTGGATGAAAGGCCCCTGTAATTGGTTGCCACTACAGACTGTACACAATCTTTGACAATGGCATTGAAAGGAAACATGTCCCCATTATCTTTTGAAACCATCACCTGCCACAGAGAAAAAGAACACGTTCTTTGTTCTTTAAATGAGAACCATATATGTTTTTAATCCAGTAATTTTGCCCTCGGTATGCTGTTCTCTGCTGTTTCTCAGTTAATTACCTATTTATTTATTTATTTACTTATATAGCACACTTCATAAACTTTGTATTGTTGGGTAAAGACCCTATAATATGAGAGAGAAAACCCCAACAAACAGACAACCCCCCAAATGACAGTGGGAAGGAAAAACTCCCTTTTAATAGGAAGAAACCTCCAGCAGTACCGGAGGGGAATTCAGCAGGGAAGGGGAACCATCTGCCATGGGAGGTTGGGGGTGAGAGGAAAGAGAAGAGAAGAGATGGAGACAGAGCCAGAGTTTAATAATTACTAATGATTAGATGTAATAGTGGTATATGAGCACTTGGAGAGTGAAAAGAGCTGAGTGAAGAAGAAATACTCACTATATAATTGGGAATCCCACAGCAGCCTAAGCCTACTGCAGCATCACTATAGCTCCAAATATGAGCTTTATCAAAAAGGAAAATTTTAAGTCTAATCTTAAAAATAGAGAAGGTGTCTGTCTCCTGAATCCACACTGGGAAAACTGGAAACTGGTTTCACAGGTCCGACCACTGAAGGCCCTGCCTTTCATTCTACTTTTTAAATACCTGAGGAACCACAAGTAAGCCTCCAGTCTGAAACTGAAGTGCTCTTTGGGGGTGATATGTTACTACAAGGTCTTTAAGATGTGATGGGGCCTGATTATTCAAGACTTTGTATATGATTTTAAATTCAATTTCGGCTTTAACAGGGAGCCAATGAAGAGAAGCCAAAATGGTAGAAATATGCTCTCTCAAGTCCCTGTCAGTACTCTCACTGCAGCTGAAGGCTTTTCAGGGAGCTTTTAGAACAGCCTGATAATAATGAATAGTCAACAATAGTCCAGCACAGAAGTAATGAATGCATGGACTCGTTTTTTAGCGTCACTCTGAGACAGGATGTTTCTAATTTTAGAGAGACTGTGCAAATGCAGGAAAGCATTTGTTTAATATGCACATTGAAAGACATATCCTGGGCAAAAATTACTTCAAGATTCCACACAGTGTTGCTGAATGCCAAAGTGATGTCATCCAGAGAAACCACCTGGTTAGACACCATGTTTTAGGGCCAAATATAATAAAATAACCACAGTTTTGTATGAATTTAGGAAGGTCATCCAGGCCTTTTTCTTTAAGAGATTCCTGCAGTTTATCTGCTTGATTTTGATCTGGCTTCATGGATAAATAAGACTGGGTATCAGCTACATAGCAATGAAAATGTATGCAATATTTTCTGATAATATTACCTAAGGAAAGTATGTATAATGTACAAAGTATTGGCCCCAGCACAGAACCCTCCAGAACTTCAATACTAACTTTTGTGTATGAAGAAGACTCCCCATTTAAATGAACAAACTGGAATCTATCACATAGATATAATTCAAACCACTGCAGTGCAATACCTTTTACAGCAGACAGCATGCTGTAATCTCTGTAATAAAATATTATGGTCAACAGAATCAAATGCTGCACTCAGATCAAGCAGGACGAGTCCACTGTCAGAAACCATAAGAAGGTCATTTGTAGCCTTCACTAGTGATGTTTCTGTGCTATGATGCACTCTAAATCCTGATTGAAACTCTTTAAATAAACCATTTCTCAACAGATGATCACCCAGCTAATTGACAACTATGCTTCCAAGAATTTTAGAAATAAGAGGAAGGTTGGAGATTGGCCTATAATTAGCTAAGACAGCTGGGTCAAATGATAGCTTTTTAAGTAATGGTTTAATTACTGCCACTTTGAAAGTCTGTGGTACATATCCAGTTAATAAAGCTAGATTGATTAGATTTAATACTGAAGCACTGAGTAATGGTAGTACTTCTTTGAACAGTCTTGTACAAATGGGGTCTAATAGACATGTTGATGGTTTGGAGGAAGTAACTATTGAAGTTAACTCTGAAAGATCAATTGGAAAGAGTTTCTAAGTAAATAACAGCAGTTATTAAAGTTGCTGTATGTAATAAAATATCTGTGGAACAACTGTGAATATGTATTTCTCTAATGGTTAAAATTTTATTTGTGAAGAACTCAAAGAAATTAAGAAGAAGAAGAAGAAGAAGAAACAGCCTTTATTGTCCCACAGAGGGGAAATTTGGGTGTAACAGCAGCCGCAGTTATTATAAATATAAATAAAGATATAATAATTCACACTATTAAGAAAAGAATATATATAAAATCAACAAACAATATTAACCTTAATACTACTAATAATAATAATAACACTATATACAATGTACATGATGTGCCTGTGTGTTGAACCTTAACAGGCCGGACTATTTACATTATATTATATAATATCCTACATTGTGTAGGCTATTGTGGTTTTTGTTGGGAGCAGTGATGGTTATAAAGTCTTACAGCTGCTGGGAGGAAGGATCTGCGGTAACGCTCCTTTGTGCATGTAGGATGCAGCAGTCTGTCACTGAAGGAGCTCTCCAGCTCAGCAACAGCTTCCTGCATGGGATGGGAGACCTTGTCCATCTGTGATGTTATTTTGGTCAGAGTCCTTCTGTCTCCCACCACCTGCACTGAGTCGAGAGGACATCCTAGGACAGAGCTGGCTTTCCTGATGAGCTTGTCTATCCTCTTCCTCTCAGCTGTATACAAGCTGCTGCTCCAACATACTGCTGCACAGAAGATGGCATAGAAGATTAAAGGAATACTCGACTTAACAGAGCTCTGACCCTTTGTCAGCCTGGCTACAGTGCTGAAAAGAAACCTGAGGTTGTTCTTATTTTCTTCAATTAGTGATGAATAGTAAGATATTCTAGCTTTATGAAGGGCTTTTTTTTTATAGAGCAACAAACTCTTTTTCCAGGCTAAATGAAGATCTTCTAAATAGGTGAGATGCCATTTCCTCTCCAGCTTACAGGTTATCTGCTTTAAGCTGTATGTTTGTGAGTTATAACAGGGAGTCAAGCTCTTCTGATTTGAAGCTTTCTTTTTTCAGAGGAGCCACAGTATCCAGAGTCATACACAGTGAGGATGTAACTCTACTAACGAGATAATTGACCTCTATGGGAGTAGAGTTTAGGTAGCTGCTTGTGGTGGCACATGGCACTGAAGAAGATTACAGTGGAGGAATTAGATCCTTAAAAGTAATTACAGCACTTTCAGAAAAGTGTTTACACTAATGAAATTGTTTTTTTGGGTTTGGCGGTTAATAAATTTGGCCAAATTTCTAGAAATGAGAGCTGCTCCATCCAAAGTGGGATGGATGCTGCCTCTCCCAACAAGACCAAGTTTTCCCCTGAATGTTTTCCAATTATCTATAAAGCCAGCATTGTTTTCTGGACTTTTTATCTGTGTTGTGCAAAGGTTCTCATTTGCACTTAATTGTTGAGTTAATAATATGGCTTCTGAATGATTAAAAAAAAAACTTTTTCTCTTTTAAAGAGCTGCTTACTTATGTTGATTTATGTACTTCAAGGTCCCTGCATAATGTTGGGTTTACTGCTCAAGTATTAAATATGTTTAATTCCCTTTATTGGATAAAATACAATGTGTAACTAATAAGTGTGGAGAATCCAATTTAAGCAGTGACATGCTGAATCATACCAAAGTATGTATACACACACACACACACACACACACACACACACACACACACACACACACACACACACACACACACACACACACACACACACACACACACACACACACACACACATAATCCTCAGTAGCAGGGTGCAGTTTTTTTTTCCTGTAGATTTTAGGGCATATGAATTCAGTAGCTCTAACAATGATGAATATCACAAGCTGGGTGATGACAGAGTAAGGGTTCCTTCTGTTTCTTCAATCCTTTCCACATGTGACACCTTGTGCTTGCCAGCACATTTCCCCATAGACAACACCTGCCAGCTCTTCCTGCCAACCTGCACTGATGTGTGGCATCCCTAACTCGATCATGATTGTGAGCACAGCACCTGCGATCTACAAAGTTGAGAAAGCTGCCAAGTTCCTCCCATGGTGAGAAGTGTTTCTCTCTCTCTGTCTGGCTTTCTTTCTTTCTTTCTAATTTTTGTTGCCTCTTGTCACCATCTATACCAGGTGCATGTGCAAAGTGTGACAGAGAAGAACTGTAACATTTGCCTTTAGGGGCTGCAAGAAGCTAAAAAGAATGAATCAATATGATTCCTGCAAAAGCTTAGTTTGCTCAATATTAAATAAGACTGCCATGCCTTGAAATGAGTGAAAATTCAACCAAGAAAAGATAGGTGCTATGCTGCACTGCAGTAGCAGGAGCTTTTATTAGTGAGAGGAAGCAACACAGAAGAGGAACATCTGTTCCCTTGTGGCTAATTCGTCTGCTTGGGCACCCAGCGTATCCAGTGTCCCCTCTCTCCTCAGCAGAAACCGTTCTGAGTGACAGTAGTTTGCTGTACATTGGTCTGTTCTCTCTCCCCATGGGTCTAATTTGTGCAAGCTGCTTTTGAATTGTTGCAAAGAAGATGCAGGAACAAAGCCAGCTGAGGGGGCTGGGGCATGTGGGACCTGCTGTTCCTCAGTGCCGTTAGTTCTGTTGCCAATTCATCTTCACTCTTCTGTTCTTCCTCTGCTCTTCTGCCTCTTTCACCCCAAAGAGTCAGCCTTGCGTTGGTAATATAATGACAGAAAGGTGTGAAGGTGAAGAGGTTAGTGGGGTAAATCTGAGCACATGAGTTATGTGCTCTGAAAAGGGTCACGAGGAGGAATGGAATCTCAAATGAACCACCTGTTGAATGTAGTTCAGATGAAGATCCAAACTAGCATACAACAGTAAAGAGAAACTTTAATAAACCTTAGCAGAGATAAGCCAAGGGGCTACAGGGAGTGTGCCAGTTAAGTTCAACATGAGTCCAACACCACAAACTTCTTGGCTGTTCTGTAGCTCACAACAGGCTATTATTTCTCATATAATTCAATTAAAATGCTCCTGAAACCACCAACAGCACAAACACAGTTGACAGGTCCAGTTCAGGTGAGACCAAAGAGAAAGCTACCGATAGCGGCAGACCCTGATCGCCAAAGTGGCAACACCTTTAAATTTAAGCCTTAACAGAATCTGTTGGATCCAACCTCATTTAGTTGTTATAAGGGTGGGGAATTAGCCATAAGGAGGCCAGGACTGTATTGGTCATCTCAGGTGCAAAATCGTGAGCTGAAGAAACATCACTCACTTCAGACACCAGAACAAGACTAGCATCAACCCTCCCTATGAGCTAATTTGGCATTGGCTGAGACAGGGACTGGAGCAGGGGTGGGCAATCAATTTTCCCAAGGGACCACATGAGAAACTGGGACTGTTGTGTGAATGGCCACACCAATAAGATGAATTACTTTGATCTTTTTATTAGTATATTAGTTATTATTAATCTCTGGTTCTCTCACATAGCATGTCTTTTGTCCTGCCTTCCTCATCCCCAGCCTGTCTAGGCAGATGGTTGCCCCTCACTGAGCCTGGTTCTGTCAGTAGTTTCTTCCTGTTAAAAGAGAGTTTTTTCTTCCCACTGTTGCCAAGTGCTTACTCATAGGGGGTCGTCTGATTTTGGAGTTTCCTCTGTATTATTTTATGGTCTTTACTTTACAATATAAAGCACTTTGAGGTGACTGTTGTTGTGATTTGTTGTTGTGACCACATAAATAATTTAATTGAACTGAAATGATTTGAGTCATGTTTGTTTTTGGAGGGCCTCTATGACAGTGACTCCATAGCTGGATCAGAGATCTGCTTCATGCCTAACCAACTGGACAACTGTCTGGTTAGTCACTAACAGTCTGGAAAGATGGCTTGGGGCAGACTAGCTGGATGGAAATTTTCATGTACACCAATGAACAGGCAGGAAATATTCAGGACTGGCAGGAGAATAGGAGTGGAATCAGACTGGGAGCTAACTACTTAATGACAAATCTCAAGGAAATTTTAAGAAAAACCCAACACTGACACCACCAAAAACACACCAGCCGCTGTTATAGAATTATTATTTTTTTGCAGTGATTTTGCAGCTCAGTACTTTAATTACTATTTACAAAGCTTCATAGTACACCACGGTGATGCAGCTACCACCCTCATCTTTTTTATAATGTCAATTTTCATTGCCAATGGCATGGCATTTGGTGCACTAGCTAATGATATCCTTCAAAGGCTTGTGCTAAGCCATGACTCAGAGGCTTTGTTCCTTGAGGCAGGCCCTACTTTGCAAGTACAAGTATCATACTGTAGTTATTTTCTCTACAGGGGACAGGATGAATCAGCAGCATCTGAACTCTGCAGGAAAAAGTCAGAGGAAAGAGCTGAGACCTTCAAAGTGTCACTTTAAAAAAGACAACCTGTCAAGTGAAGATTAGTTACCTGCAACTTTAAAAGTGCCAGGGTGCAGAGCTTCAGCATACATGTAAGTGTGTCATTCCTCTGCCCAAGGAAAAGTTTGCCTTTATGTGTAGCCTTTTACATCTGAATCCCCACAGCAAGAAAGAGGAACTCTTTTCCTGACACCTAAGCCGTAATGACATGCCAATTTACAACTCCCCATGAGAGGAATTATAAAGGGAGTAGCTTACAAACTGTCACCTTTAGAGCAGGAATATGGGTTGATCAAACATTAACTGTACCGCAACTAGAGTCTAGAATTAACTTCACATTAACTTCTATATCATTTATAAGCTAACATGTTGACGTAATTGCTGCAAAGATAGGACTGATAAAATCATTCACTAATACATCCAATTACTGTTTAACTTAATGACTACAAACAGGTTCCAGGATTCAGGGATTACCTGAACTTTAGGGCTTCAGATTGTATTTTTTGGGGGATTGGATTTGTGGCAGAATGCCTCTTATACCCCCACTCATGTCACCTTTCCAAGTATTATATGTTTATACAGTGTATCACAAAAGTGAGTACACTCCTCACATGTCTGCATATATTTAAGTATATCTTTTCATGGGACAACACTGACAAAATGACACTTTGACACAATGAAAAGTAGACTGTGTGCAGTTTATATAACAGTCTTCATGTAGCGCAACAATTCGTCTTTTAATATCCTCAGAGAGTTCTTTGCCATGAGGTGCCATGTTGGAACTTTCAGTGACCAGTATGAGAGAGTGTGAGAGCTGTACTACAAAATTGAACACACCTGCTCCCTATGCACACCTGAGACCTAGTAACACTAACGATTCACATGACATTTTGGAGGGGAAATAGCAAGCAGTGCTCAATTTGGACATTTATGGGTGTAGTCTCTTAGGGGTGTACTCACTTTTGTTGCCGCTGGTTTAGACATTAATGGCTGTATTTTGAGTTATTTTGAGGGAAGAATAAATTTACACTGTTATATAAGCTGCACACAGACTACTTTTCATTGTGTCAAAGTGTCATTTTGTCAGTGTTGTCCCTTGAAAAGATATACTTAAATATCTGCAGAAATGTGAGGGGTGTACTCACTTTTGTGATACACTGTACAACATGATATACACCTGTATTTAAAGAAAAGTAGCATCTTGTTTGCATATTATTAATCTGTTAATCTGAAAATAAACACTGTGAGAAAGAAGGGCAGTGTATGCTTGTGTGATCATACAATCATGCAGATTTATCGAAACCTCCAAGACTACAGAAATTTGGAAACAACCCTGTCATCTACAGACCTGTCCAGTGGTTTGAGGAATGGCACCAATATTGTGCTTCGTAAACTCTGCTGCACTTTTATTTGATGTTTTATTTGATATTTATGGTGGTGATTCACAACAGTATTTTTATATTATTGTGCAGGCTGATAAGAAGCATATTCATGAATTGCAAAGAGCTTCAGTGGTTTAAAAGTTAATGCTCACATTAAAAAAATCATTTTGTTACTATTTTGGCCACAACATGAAATGATCAGCTAACAGCTGTTCTCTATCAGCTAAAGTCGCCCCACCACTTGCACTGAATTTCAAGGGCAGACCGATGGCTAAAATACGAGAAGCACTTGAAGTCATTGTCTTCCTGTGTTAGCAGTGGTGACCTCCAAAGGAAGTCACTGCATCAGAACGGCATCACATGCAAGGAAATTGCTGCTAAGAAAATTGCACTTGAAAGAACCATTCACCAGATCATCAAAAACTTCAAAGAAAGAGGTTCAACTGCAGTTAAGAAGGCTTCGTGAAAGTGTCCAGCAAGTGCCAGATTCGTCTCCTCATGAGGAGTCATGGGGTTTGAGTGCAACAGCTTTTTGGAGAATGACTTAATGTCGAAAAGGGCAGCAAAGAAGAAGCCCCTTGTCTCCAAGAAAAACATCAGACACAGACTGAAATGCTGCAGAAAGCACAAGGACTGGACAGCAGAAGTTTTGTGCAGTTATTTTCTCAGATGTAGCATCCTTCCAACTGTTTGAGAATTCAAGTGTCCAAAGGAGAAAAGGCAAACTCTGCCATGAGTCCTGTGTCGTGCCAACAGTGAAGCATCCCAAGACTATGTGTTGGGTTACTTCTCATCCATATCCTCATTCACAACTCTGCCCAAAATCTTTTCCATGAACAAAGAATAGTATAAAAACACCCTCAAAAACCAACATCTTCATTTTGTCTCTATTTTATATGGTGGTATAGTCCTGTCTTCCCCTTTGTCTTTGTCAAAGCATCTGTTTAGCTACTTGCTTTCTTTGATTCCTTGAGTTTCTTGCATTCAGTTTTATGGATTACAGTTTTTCTTTCATGTTTGGACTTTGTGTGATTTAAAATGTATCGCCATGAATAAGGATATGCCTAAACACGTGTTAAAAAAAAGGTTAGTGACTAACTTGCCACAAACATGATATTGTATTTGTTGCTGGAAAAGAAATATTGTTACATTGGTAGATGCATTAAATCGTGGTTCTTGCATTAAATCCAACAACACTGGGTTGTTGATAAAGATAAAATGAAAGCAAACATTAAAATCATGAATTAATGTTATGAGATTGGTTATGATGTTAAGGTGTTTCATTCTTAATATTAATGAATGTTTGTTATTATTGTTGCAGTTCATTTCTGTTTTGTCTTTTAATGATTAGATTTTGGTTTCTATATTGAGTACATTATTCTTGCCTTCAGCATTTCTTTGTATCGTGTTTAGTGTAGTTTTCTTTTCTCTGTGTTCAGTATGTGTCTGTTGTTTCCTGTTTTACTTAGTTTTCTCTGGTGTCATCCATTGGTTTTGGCTTCCTCTTTGTCTGATTGATCTGATTTCACCTGAAACTCCTTTCCCTCTTGTGTCTACTCCCCACTCAGTCCCCAGTATATATGGTCCTGTCTTTCCCCGTAGTGTCCGTGTTTGTCCCCTGCCATGCTGTTTTTCTTGGCTCCCTGTGATGATTTTGGAGTTTTCTGTTTGTTCCCTTTTTGGACTTGGTTATTGGGACATATGCAATGACCTAAATAAAAGGTTTGCATTTTATTTTTGCCTGCTGGAGTCCTGCATTTGGGCACTTTCCTCTCTACACACTGTGACAACTAAGGCACCAATAAACAGCCATCATATGACTGACGACCTGCCCGGTTTATATCTGACCTGCTGTACTTACCATAGATATCCACTGGCATAGTTTTTCCCCCTCACAGTGAGGGATTATTACCAACATTAACCCTAGAACACTAACGTTAAAATTAGTAACACCATCACTAACGTTTTACCCGGTATAAAATTCCAGATAAAATATAGTTTTCATCAATTTATTTTAAAAGTATAACACTGTATGACAAGTTTTGGAACCCTTCTTTAATTTTACAACATACAACATCACATAAAATTTTAAAAAGATACCATGGATGACCCTATAAAAAAGCAGAAAAATTGTTGGAAAATCAGATAATCCTCAACAGGTAATGTCCTAACAAAAAAAATAATGCTGCTGGGAACTTGGTCTTTGGTCCACCCATTCCTGGGACATGTGAGCCCAGTCTGGTAAAGGCACAGTCTTCCATCACTGATAACTGTGGGAGAGCTAGACAAAAAATGGCATTTTTTGAGAAGGGGAAAAATTACCAAATTCTTTTTATTATATGAACTTTCTTGGAAATTACCATTAAGTAATATTTATTCATTGCCATTATACTAATTAAGAATTATATGCAAATTCTGGGACCACTCTGACTTACTGTATACCTTACATGCAGTCAGTACAGGCAGGGTAGTAATGGCGAGGGCACACTGGTCGACGGCAGATATGACACCTGTGTTGTGTCTTCCTGTTCGAACCTGTGGGGCAGTAGGCATACCTCACTGAGGGACCTCCGCTTTCTGCTGCCACTGGTCCAACCTTGCTAGCAGTAGTGCCAGGTTTAGGGATGTTGCAAACACTGCAGATGAGGATTCTGAGTTAACAGGACAGACTTGAAGAGGGGAGCCTCTGCTCTGCCCATGGCTTGATGAGTGCCATTGCCAAAGCCTGCATATACTTCCTCCTCTTCATTGGTGTGTCACCTCTCTTCAAGGCATTCTCGTTGTGAATGATCCATGAGTTTATCACACCAGCGTTCATCATGCCATATAGCACACATAGTGGCCACAGAATGTGGCCAACCTGAATGTTGTTTCCCCTGAAAAGTGCAAAGAGCGCCTGATTTAAACATACAAACAGTAACATCGGGTAAATTCCACCCATCTATCACTAACGCCGGGTGAAAATCACCCAAAAGCATGTCTATTGAAAAAACCATAGATGGGAGGAGGGAATCAACCATGCCATTAATGACATCAATGAGCACCCTGAAGCTACCCAAAGTCCCATGCAACTCAGACAGCAGCAACACAATGAAAATCACATGACAAAAATTGTGTGGGTGAAAATCACCCGGCGTTAGCGTTCTAGGGTTAAGGGTGTACTCACGCTACTACTTTGCTCTCTGAAAAAGGTGGTTCAGATAATCTGATAATCAGTCATATTTAAAGATACCTCATATTTCTTGTCCCATAAGAACCTTAACTTAATAAATATAGGATTACATTACTGTAGATGCTGTACCAGAAATCATAGACCTGACCAGAGACAAAAGGAACAACAGGAACAGTCATTATGGCATAGGCTCAACACTGACCTTTGCAGAGGTGTGCCAATGAAGAAAGCAAGAAAGTTTAAAGCAGCAAGAAATTCTTCCAGAGTAGCAGGTAAATAAGCAGGGTAGCATGGAGGGAAGCAAGCAAATTGTGACCTTACAGCAGGAAGCTTTTTTATTTTAATCCATCAGCTGGCCAGAGCCTTTCTGTGTGGAGTTTGCATGTTTTACCCTTGTGCCTGAGTGGGTTTTCTCCGGGTACTCCCCTTTCCTTCTACATTTCATGGACATGCATGTTAGGTTAGCTGGTGATTTTAAATTGGTCAGTTGAATTTGAGCATGAATGTGGTCTCTCTCTCTCTGTTGGCTCTATGATGGACTGGTGACTGGGCTAGGGTGCACCCCACTTCTTGCCCTGTGAAAGCTGGGATGAACTCCAGCAACCCTTAATTGGAAGGAAGCAAGGAAGGAAGGAAGGAAGGAAGGAAAATACTTCCTCTTCTTTTAAAAATAATTTTGTTGAAAATTGGTACCAAAAAATGCTGGCTTGGGGCCAGATGTTTTTCACTGTGGTTAAATACAATATAAGCTTTGTTGCAGCAGACCAAAAAAGCTTGACCGTAATGTGTTATAGTATTCGAAGACACCCACACATACACAGCTGTCAGGCTTACAGAGGCTGAATTTTACCCATTTGCTAACTTTTGGACCTTTCCTTTCATTAGGATGGAACCAAAACAGTTCTGGATGGCAGAGAAAAGAAGGAATTTTTTTTTTTTTTTTAAGCAATGCACCTGTTTTTGCCAGAAATGTCAGCAGCAGAACATAAAAATAAGCTTGTTTTAACAAAATTTAAAGACATGTGAGAGAGTAAATGCAAGCCAAGGTGATGCTGGGAGGCTTACTAGAACACCTATAATGATCTATGACGCTGCAGAATGAAGCATAAATCAAAAGACACATTCAGTTAAAGACAATTACGCATTAAAATGGGTAATGAAATGTGAGAATAAACTGTGAAAACATAAATTCCACAGTGCAGACAGAACTATTGACAACAGCAGCAGAGGGAAATCCTGCTGAGAGCCTGAAATGTTTGTCTCTGAGCCTCCTGCCTTTTCTCTAGATTAAAAAGAATGACGGCTATAAAAGAGTGTGATTACTCAATGTTTAATAATAATTTTAATAATAATAAGTTGTAAGACATTTGGTGTATTTGTCTTTTCCTTACATAAACTGAATGTTTGTCACATAAGGCACTTCTTATTTTTATTCATCAGGTAGAAATGAGGTACATCCAGAGTCTGTTTCTATAAACGTCAGAGGTGTTTCAGACTCTACACAGTTAACTCTTCTATGTATTTCCAGTTGAAGTTGTTGGGATTTTTTTCTTTTTAATTTACTTGCAGCTCCATCCTATTTTTAATGATTTCAGTAACAAAAGGAGACAGCCACTAACAATGGTTCCATTTTCTGTTCTCCACAATGAGCAGAGGCAATGCATGATGTCATCTACAACACAAAATGAACCAGACATCTTTGCACAAAAAAACAGTCTCACTGTAGTTCCTGGTTAATATGATGGTTTATGTAAGGGTTAAAACATATCACTGGAAGCAAATCTCGGTGAATAAAAGGAGACTAATTAAAACACGGAGATAAAAAAGGAAGGTTTTTTTCTCTCTCTCTCTCCCTCTCTCTGGCAGGTTTCCTTCCCAGTGCAGCTGCGTTGTAGGCCATGTGAGGAAGCAGAGAGGGATGAGAAAACACTCTGCATTCTGGAGACATCCTAAAGACACAGACGGTGACAGTTTCATCTTCATTAAGTCTTCTTTCAGCTGGGGGCAATTCTGAGTCAATATCTGCTGCTCAACAATATTGTTTCACAGCAACCTTTGCGGCACACATGCATGCAGCCTGAGGTGCTGAACTTTTGAATGGCGGATAAAATACAAACGGTTGGTGTGACAGGGTGGATTCAAATTGAGAGAGAGAGATGATAGGTGATGATTTTGTGAGGTGAGAAGGATGACAGCAGACCCCGACGGTCACCAGACGTCTCTTGACTTTGTCAGTTTGAAAGGACAAGCTGTCATCACCTTTTGTGTCGTTGTGTATGCATATGGAAATGTGGCGTGGAAAAATTTGAGCACTGTCATTTTACATTTACATCTAATTACACCATATTCATTCAAATGATTTTCATTCATGGGTGCCGTTGCAAGAGTTGAGCGTGCAAGTGCAGACAAACCTCTCAAGGTTGAACCTTTTGTATCTTTGACAAACCGTGAAACAGAAACAGGCATTTGAACCTGGGAGAGTTTGGCTATGGAGGACCAAAGGGTGCTGTAAATAGTAATGAAACATTTCTTTCAATATTAACTACCTATTAATAAGTAAATGTAACATGTAAAGAGGCATTAGTCGATTTGCTAAAAAATTAATAAACACATAAATATATAAACAAAATAAATTGCAAATAAAATTGAATTATTTGATATTTTAAAGTGCAAAACATTAATAATAAGTTAAAATTTTAAAAAGGTTTACACAAATATAGAACTGTACATCATTATACTATTACATTAATGAATTTAGATTTCCCATCTGTTTTATCTTTTCCTATTAGTCATTCTACATTGCTAAAAAAAAAAATAAGAGATCACTTTATCATCATAGGATAACAGAAAGTCAGTTAAATTCAGGGATATTAATCTGCCCACCTAGAAAGTATAAACCACTGCAAATCCATTTCTCCTGCTTTGGTGCAAATGAAAATGACAATGAGAAACAACAGCAAGACAACCCCCCAAAAGGGGAATGGCTTAGCAGGTGGTGCCACAGATCATTTCTCTCTCCATTATCCCTGCTGACTGATTTTTTTCTAGCTTTGCTAGTGTCCTTGTCAATACTCAGAGCATGAGATGGTACCTGCAATCCATTCAGGTTACACAGTTAGTCTAGCTCCTCCAGAATGGCACATCCACATGTGCTATCACAAGAACGTCTGCTTGGTCTCCCAAGCACAGACTTGAGTGTGGAGGAGCTGGACAGGACTGGAGAAGGGCATCAACCTAGCAGCAGGACCAATATCTGCTTCTTTGAGTAAGGAGGAGCAGGAGGGGCACTGCCAGAGCCCTACAAAATGACCTCCAAATGCTTTTGAAGTTCATGTGTGTGAGCCCAAACATTCAGAATCAGACTCCATGAGGGCGGCATCAGGGCCTGACATTGTTTGGTGGGACCAGTGCTCACAGGTCAGGCCCATGCAGCTTAACTGGCATTCATCCAGCAATGCTACAACTGGCAGGTCCACCGCTCATCTTCACTGATGAGAACCAATTCACACCTGAGCACGTGTGACCCACATGAAAGAGCCTGGAGATGCCGTGGTGATCCTTAGAATCCTTAGAAGGATGCTGTTAGGGACCAGGATGAAATCCTGTGCCACTGTCATTGTCACTGGGCCTTGGGTTCCACCTAGTGTAGGGCAATGTGGGCAGAATATGTAAGCAGTTCCCAGATGACGAAGGCATTTGATGTCTCTGACTGCCTGTCACATTCCTCAGACCTGAATTCAACTAAGAACCTTCGGGATATTATATAACAGTGCAGCCGAAGCCACCAAATAGTGATGGTCCAGGAGCTCATTCATTCCCTGATCCAGTTTGGGGACAAGCTCATTCAGGCACATGTGGACCATGCACGCTTCTGAGCACTCAATTTTTAACTTTGATTTTTGGTGTGATTTTGATTTCAGCCCACAAAGGGTTTCCACTCACTGTTTTTACATTTTGTTACATTTTGTCAGATTTTCAGCTTGAATATTTCACTCATCAAGAACCACAGTGTGATTTAAGTGTTCTCTTTTCTTTTTTTGAGTAGTGCATTTACTGAAACGACACACTGAATAATACAATAAAAGCCATGATTTGTTTGGCTGACTGTGTCAGCAGTAATGTTCCAGTTTGTAGCCATGCTCTGAAGAGGCTACTTCAACTAATTATGAAACATCTGGCATTTAAGGACCACTGACAGCATTACCTTGATCATCAACTGGGATGCTGCTGAGAGGTTTTTGATTTAATCCCCACCGGCCAATCCTGCACTCAAAAAAATAACTCTTTGGATTAACATAAAAAAATCATGGAAAAGATTTCCACATGATTACTTTACTTTATTTCAGCATTATGTAATTCTGTTGCTCCAATTTAAAGCACCTGTGTTGGTTCAACTTAATTTATTAAGGTTGATTCAACCTATTTACTATAGTTGGGCCCAATTTAATTTAATAGAGCCAGCCCAACTAATTTGTAATGTTTTGGACCAACTAAATGAATTTACTTGTTTCAGATGAATTCAAATTTAGTTGAATTCAACTTATTTTACAGTGGTATAACTACACTACTTAATTAAGTTGATCCAATTCATGGAAATTAAGTTAGCCTAACAAATTTGCTTTATGCTGAAAGAAAGCAATTTAATCTTGTGGAAATACTTTCCATGATTGAATTACGTTACCTTAAAGAATAGTTTTTTAGTGTTAATAAATTAAGTGTTTTAACAGTACTGGTTGAAAGGGTGGAAAGAATACACAACAAATTAGAAAAAATACAATAGAATTGTATTTCCAAAAATGTATTTCCAAAAATGTAATGCATTTACTTTTACATGGGCAGTGCAGATGCTTGCTGACTACTAAACAAGGAATAAACTCTCTTGCCTCTCTTAGCACATAGACAAGACCCAGCAACATCTCTACAGCAAAAGATACACTGTCCAAGTTACTCATCACTTCCACTCCCAACATCCATGGGGTCATCACCAGGCTCTGCACCTTCTGCTTGAAGGACAAAGATTTCAAACGCAGTCTCTGCTATGGCCGTTTGAGCACCTTCATTGACATCCTGCAAAAAAGAATAAAGATTTCTTAAATTGATTTGCACTGCATTCATATTTACAGTACACAATCTTTACAGTATGTAAAACAGCTTTCACTACCCTAATCCATATTCATAACAAAACACATGTAATCAAATAACCAATTAACATAAAAATTTGACTGAGTCATGGTGAAATACTTCCAACAACTAAGCTCCACCATAGGCCTGTCTGTGGTAATTGTGAGTCCAGCGTTAGATTTTCCAATTTGGAAAAGGTATATTGTCTCATTACAGGAAAAACTAGGAGCTAAAGTAGGGTATGTGTGTTTGTTATTGTCAGAAAGACAAGGACAGAGGGTGAATCCCAAACAGGCCCAGTATTCCATGGCCAGTCACCCTCAATTTGCAAGTTTGCTTGGAGGGTCTGCCACATTGCCTGTCATTCCAAACCAGTCATACTTATGGGCGAGTACAAAGCCCTCCATAGCAACTCTGTATACAAACCAAACATTTTCCATGTGCAGAACCTGTCTTGTTCCCATGATGGAGTAAATGCCATGACAATGCATGCACACAAAAAAGACCCACCTCCGCTTTTAAGGTCACATGACTTACAGTACAAACCAAATTATGCTATCTAGTTGTGGTATGGCCAGGGACTCTTGGGGGTCCAGGCAATGCCAAAGCATATAAACGGACACAGTATGAAGGCTGTATGTACACAAAACACAGCGACAGCGGAGGATTTCAGGTTTCCAAAACTCTCCAAAAATCGGCGACATCACCGGGAAAAGTCGCTACATTGGTCGCGAGGTGCTTTTTGGTTAAAAAAAAAAAGTCACCAGCGGGGTCTGAAAAGCCCATGAATCTAGTGACAAATTCGCTAAGTTGGCAACACTGCCATGCTGTCGCTTCCTGCATTATTTATGGGTGAAGCGGTGAGGGAGAAAGGCGAGGCAGTGTGAAGTTTTTCAGAGACAAACAAGTATGACTGTAACATGACTATATCGATATAAATGATATTGTCTCATCTTATATCGCATATAAAAATATATATCGAGATTTCTTAAAAACTCGATATATCACCCAGCCCTAGTAAAGACGTCCCACAAGTCAGTGCTTATACCTTCCCCCTTCTTCAAGTGACCCTCAACGACAGCAAGTGATTCAATTTAGAGTAACAATGGGTTGTAAATGTCTAGTAGGTAAGGGCGGTTTGTGATTGTGCCAAAGTATGGTGCATGTTTTTAAATGTCTGGTCAAATTTTTGTTATTTTTAAATGTGCATTATAAATAAATTGGAAACTGGAAATTTAACCAAGAGAAAGAAGAAAAAGAAGAGTTTTAATGACCTTCTCTTAACATAATTTTAAATCTAATAGGAATACACAGGAAGCCCAATTAACTCCAACTCTGATCATCCCTATCATAAACACATAGGTAAATTAACATACCAGGTATTCCTTCACCAGCTTCTCTGGGTCTTCATTCAGGTACATGCAGAGACCTTTGAGGATGTATTCTCTTCTGACTTCAATAGTTTCATTCTTAATATGCAGATCAGAAAAAGAAGAAAGCAGTGAAAACACAATTTCAACAATCCAGCAGTGTAGGTTCACACACTTGGAAACTTAACTAAATTCAAAGGAAGTCATAATATAAAAGTGATCAGTGGCTAACATTTTATACAGCTTAGATTGTTTGATCAGGGATAGTCTGTTTAAAAGATCCTTAAGAATCCATTACTTAACTATTTTTACTACTTTGTGTTTTCCTTTCATCACGCCATGATTAAAATGAATTATTTTAACATTTTATTTTACCACCTAGTTGAAGATGTCATCTAAGAAATATTTATGCCTGAAATATGTGAAAAGTAGACCACTCCAAAACAGTTTACATCCTTCTAGTTTAACAAAGGATGTGGTGCTCAAAGTCATTTCTACAATAGACAAGTTTTCAGTAATGTCACTTTTACACTGGTATCATACCTGGGTTATGGGTGCCAGGATGGTCTTGATTTTTCTCCCTTGAACGCCTCCTTTCTTGGCATACGCCTTCATTAGGTTTGCAGATTGAACATCAAGCCTGGAGAAGAATGTTGACTGCAAATGGATTGTTGTGATTCTCTCGAACTCTGCACTCACCTACAAAAAAACAAACAAAAAAGTAGACAAAACTTAGTTTGGCACTGTACCGTCACCTTTGGTAAACGTTTGAGATAGCAGTTCTGTTTAAGAAATGTAAATGCATAATACATGTATTCATCTGTACATGAACTTTCTTTGTCAGAAGGCCAACTAAGGCTACGTTCACAGTGCAGGCCTTAATGCTCAATTCCGATTTTTTTGTGAAATCCAATGTTGTTCAGACGGACATGAAAAGATCAGATACAGGTCACATAAGGGCAAAAAAAAAAAAGAAAAAATATTTGGGTCACTTCAGGCTGCAGTGTGAATGTAGCCTTAGGCTAAATCCACATCAGTATGAGTAACTTCTCGGAGTCTGCCAATATGTATTGTGACACATTGCATGCAGTGGGGCTTGTTCTTTTATGCATTCATCCACTTATGTCACAAACATGGAAGAGAGCTCGCCACCTTGTTGCTATCATGGGGGCCTCTCCAAATACATTCTTGCCTTCTGAGTGCAAAGGTCTTGTCCATCATTTCTGCCAACTTCTGATGATTGTTTCTCTTTTTTACTTCTGAGAGGAGCGTCACTCTCAACTCTTCCAGTGTCTCTGCTGTTTCACTGGCTGGATAGCTGGGGCAGTAATTTACTTCTGCTTTTTTTGGCTTCTTCACATGCAGGTTTAGCTTTATAAGCACTCCAACATTAGAATCAGTCACTTCAGATCTGGTAAAACTTACTATTAACCACTGAAATCAAAAACTTGATGGCCGATGACCCCCTTCACTGGTACTCATGCAGATGAACAACAGACAAGTGATGTTCTGAAAGAGATCAGATAAATTTTCAACCATTAAAATATTTAATTCATCCTGAGCAGAGGTGCATCTATACATGTATTCAAACTTTTGGTATAGGTCTCTGGAATGCAACATGATAATAACAACTGGAAATATAGGGCACGTTAGGGGTGGTAGGGAAGGTTGTACATAAATCACTGGGGAAAATACCAAATGAGGTTTGCTGAAGACAGTTCGATCCGCCTCTCTGGCTGCAGTGCGTGCTCCCAACACAGGGGGAACAGATTTTCACACGGGAACAGAATTTCGCACAAGACCAACACTGAACGATGGCTGCTAACGGTGGCTTCAGCTGACGTAAAGAAAAAATAACAGTTGACCTCTGCACAGCGAGCACAACACACGCATGCACGCTCACAGCACAGAGCTGTGGAGGCGTGGAAAAACTTGTACGCGATGATCCACTCGTGTTAAAGGGTCGTTTTGTCCAAATGATGGAAATCCGTCGCTCCCTCTCCATTCATTTCCTATGGAACTTGTGTGAAGCCACGGTGGCCTCATCACACAAGTTCTATAGGAAAAAATGAATGGAGCGCGAGCGACATCGCTCCAGGAGCTGCAGAGTTAAAACGAAGCATTGTTTGTGCCTAAAATTAACCTATTTAATCCACACAACATAAAATAATGTGCCACATACAAGCATGGAACAGGCAAAACATTGGCTCAAATGGTAGAGAAGCACGAATAATTGCCAGCTAACTATCGTCACTTTAGCTAACAAACATGTTACGCGACCAAATATTACGGAAAATGATTAAAAGTCTGCTGATGATTTGATTCACATATTATCATTTGCATTTAGACGGACGAGAAAAAAAAAAAGACTGAATCTTACCTTTTATGATGCACGCCAGCCAACTTCCTTCTTCGCTTGATAACTGCCATTCGAAATTTCCCGGGCACACCAAATGGTATGTCATCTCGCGTGATCTCGCGTGATCTCCCGTGATCTCGCTGCTCCGTCTTCGGCGCAAGATCATTCTGACTCCATTGAATCATGTTATCTCAACATGACTGAATTTCATGAACGTTAGGTTGTTAAATTTCATGCTTATCTGACATGATTTTATCACGTTTGCCTTTGAAACATGAAATTATTTTGTTAAAAGAACATGTTACTATTTTTTTAATGTAATGACAACCTAAATTCCTTTTTTTGAGTGTGTGATAGCATTGCCTCTCACATGACATGCCAGGAGATAGCCCATCAGAGATGTAGTTACACATCCTCTCTTCCATTTTAAATAATTTCTTGCAGAGCAGGTCCCTCTCCTGAGTGCTGACTCAAACCATTGAGCTGAGACTCATCAAAATAGAAAATGAGTCATAAAAACACCTGAAAGAAAAAACACAGTAACTCTTTCCATCCCTCCAAGATTCACACTTATTCATGTACTGTCTAATTAAAGTCCACAAGTATAACACAGGATAACTCAACATTCAAACAAGACACAAGACGGCCTTGCTATAAATGTGTTCCTCAAACAACAAGAATTGTACTGCAGTGATTTAGAGCCAAGGAGCCCTAAAATTATATTTGTATTTGTTTATTCAAAAATGCAAGTAGAGGAAAATGTATTCCTGTATGTGTATATGTTGCTGGGGAAAGGAGGGGTAAATGTGTAGATGTGAGCGGTAAGGGGAGGGGGGGGGGGGGGGGGTAGAAAGAGAAGACAGTGGGTGAGGTCAGAAGGAGGTTGTGGTGGGGGTTTCAGGAGAGAGGATGCGCTCCTGGAGCTAACCCCTATTCTCATTTCTTCTCCCTCGCCCTTTATGTTAATTTTTCTTTTTCTCAGTCATTTTCACTCCTCACAGAGCCATTCTCTTTATTCTTTTCCCTTTCTTTTTTCATTCTTTTTTGTGCATTGCTTGAAATGTTCCCCCTCCTCTTCCTCTTCCCTTTTCTTTCTCTTGTTACTTTTGAAATTTCCTTTCCTCCTACTCCTTTGGCTTGCAAGCTCCTGGAAAGGCAACGACTGTATTTTATATTATACTAAACCATGAAGCAGTCTGTAATGAGTTGCTAAGATCCAACAAGCCATTATTGTGAAATATATCAAAAAACAATCAGCTGATCTCCACTTCGGTTTTAATACTAACCTTCAGTTTTCTTGTGGATCTACTTGGAGATGACCCAACTCCTGCCTCTGGCTATCTTCCAGGAGGATAGTGTGCACCTGTAGAAATTTGCTGGCCTTCCTATAATAGTCTTTATCTCCTTGATGGCAGAGTAGAGGGCATTCCTCAGTGTTTGCACAGCTTTTATACTGCTTTTTCACTGCTACCGCCCAGTACTGATTTGGGCCAAAAAAGTCACAACCTCCTGAAACTCCTGAAAGATTAAAGCATATGTGTACTTTTTTGGCTAAAAAAACCCAATCCCATCCCAACACTGGCTACAGAAATTACTTTTTTTCTAAAGATAACCCTCTCTGGAAAGCTGCTCAACAAAGAGCAACAGCTCAGATTTGTACATATTTAATTTAAAAAAGAGAAAAAAAAAATCCAGCTGTATTAGGTTTCAATTAAGTTTCAGCTGACTTTGTATGGGTTTAAGGTACAATAGACTATTAAAGTTATGACACTTACTTACCAAAGTGTGAAATTCAGCATCTCAAAATAAAATCTGTTTATTGGAGTTCTAAAACATATACAGTATAAGGAAAAAAATATGGCTGATCAAATGAAAATCTCTTACCAGGCTTCTTGCTTTGAATCTTTTGTCCATGTCAAATCCACAAAGGTTGAAGAGAGGCCGTACTGAGACCTGCACTCGAGTCCTTTTGCGATTGTACATGTAGATGCACTCACTTTGTTGGGTACACTCTGGAGCTTGAAAAAGGCGACTGGACTTCTTTTTGTTTCTTGAAGACGTTTCACCTCTCATCCGAAAGGCTTCTTCAGTTCTCAACCAAATGGTGGAGAGACCCAGGTATTTAAACCCCTGTGGGCGTAGTCCCCTGGAGGTGGTTATGACCCTCTATTGATCATGTGCGTGAACACATGTGCCCAGGTGTGAAGGGGGCGTGGGTCATATTTAATCAGTGGTTTCAGTTGAAACCAATTTAGGACTCCGCTCCATTGTTTCCTGTGGCCTATTGAGGTCACTGGAACAAAGGTGTGAATGGGGGTTGAGACGTCTGGGAAGGGAGCTCAGGACAGCACTGTAAGCGGGGGAAAGTTGGTGACGTAATCCACCTCCTCTGTTCAATGATGGTTGTTCACAGTGGACATAGATGGCTTCTTTCACTCCTCTTTCAAACCATCTGTTTTCCCTGTCCAAAATGTGAACATTGGCATCCTCAAAAGAGTGCCCTTTTTCCTTCAGATGCAGATGTACTGCTGAATCTTGTCCTGTCGAGGTGGCTCTTCTATGTTGTGCCATTCGTTTGTGAAGAGGCTGTTTGGTTTCACCAATGTAGAGGTCCGAGCACTCTTCACTGCACTGAACAGCATACACTACATCGCTGATCTTGTGTTTGGCGGGTTTGTCCTTGGGATGAACCAGTTTTTGTCTTAGGGTGTGACTTGGTTTGAAGTATACTGAGATGTCATGCTTGGAGAAAATTCTTCTGAGTTTCTCTGACAAGCCTGCCACATATGGGATGACAATGTTGTTCCTCTTGTCCTTCCCATTCTCTGTAGTTTGTGTTTGGCCTTCATTCCTGTGCATCTTAGCTGATTTGATGAAGGCCCAGTTGGGGTAACCGCATGTTTTGAGGGCTTTCTTAATGTGTGTGTGTTCCTTATGCTTCCCTTCTGCCTTAGAGGGAACACTTTCCGCACGGTGTTGTAGGGTCCTGATCACCCCAAGTTTGTGTTCCAGAGGGTGGTGGGAGTCAAAGAGGAGATACTGGTCTGTGTGTGTGGGCTTCCGGTAAACTTCAATGTTGAGGCTTCCATCTTCCTCGATAAGCACCGCACAGTCCAGGAATGGTAACTTGTTATCTCTGGTGTCCTCCCTGGTAAAACGTATGTATTTATCCACTGAGTTAATGTGACGAGTGAAGGCTTCTACTTCTTGGGTTTTGATTTTGACCCAGGTGTCATCTACATATCTGTACCAGTGGCTAGGTGCCATCCCTTTGAAAGAACCAAGAGCTTTACTTTCCACTTCCTCCATGTAAAGGTTGGCTACAATGGGAGACACTGGGGAGCCCATGGCACATCCATGCTTCTGTCTGTAGAATCCATCATTGTATTTAAAATATGTTGTGGTAAGGCAGAGATCTAAAAGTGCACAAATCTGATCTGGGGTGAAGCTGGTTCTGTTCAGTAAGGAATCGTCTTCCTGTAGTCGTCTTCTGACGGTCTCCACTGCCTCAGTTGTAGGTATGCAAGTGAAAGTGAAACCACATCAAAGGACACCATGGTTTCATCTGGATCCAGTACAAGATTCTGGACCTTGTTAGTAAAATCTGTAGAGTTTTCAATGTGGTGGGGTGTGATGCCAACAAGCGGTGATAAGATGGTGGCGAGGTGTTTGGAAATGTTGTAGGTGACCGAGTTTATACTGCTGATAATGGGTCGAAGTGGGACTCCTTCTTTGTGGATCTTTGGGAGTCCATAAATGCATGGAGTGGCTTCTCCAGGGTACAGGCGGTAGTAAGTGGGGTGGTCAATGGCTTTTTCCTTTTCAAGTTGTTGCAGGCAGCAAACAACTTTTTTCTTGTAGTTGCTTGTGGGATCACGTCTCAAGACCTCATAAGTATTGTTGTCACTGAGGAGTGTAGTAATTTTGTTGTGGTAATCCGATGAATTCAGCACAACCGTGCACCTCCCCTTGTCGGCTGGCAGTATGGTGATGTTTTGATCCTTGCTTAGGGCTGTGATGGCCTTCTTCTCCTGAATGGTGAGGTTGGATGGAGGAAGTCTTGCACTGGAAAGAGTGGCTGAAACTTTCATCCTGATCTGTTCTGCTACAGGATGAGAAAGTTTGTTATTTCTTATAGCGGTTTCTGTTGCTGTGATGAGGTCTACTATAGGAAGCTGTTGTGGGGCTATGGCAAAGTTGAGTCCTTTGGCTAGCACATTTTCTTCTGGTTTGGTGAGGACCCTGTCTGATATGTTCTTCACCCACTTTCCTTGGTTTCCATTGCTTATCGTGTCGTCCTGTTTGTTAACAGATGAATGGTATGCCTTGGTTTGCATACCACCATTTGGTTGAGAACTGAAGAAGCCTTTCGGATGAGAGGTGAAACGTCTTCAAGAAACAAAAAGAAGTCCAGTCGCCTTTTTCAAGCTCCAGAGACTACTATGACCTGGATGACTGAGAATCTACACAGACATTTTGTTGGGTACACGTGTTCAACTGCCTGTTCAAGAACCTTGAGAATGGCCAGACTGTTTCTAGCTGATAGGAAGGCAGCAGTAACTCAAATGACCACTTGTTACAACCAAGGTATGCAGAGGAGCATCTCTGAATCCACAACATGTCAAACCTTGAAACAGACGGACAGCAGTAGCAACAACTGAAAGTTGGAAAAAAAATCACCCTGTTCTGATGAGTCAATTTTTGCAGCAACATTCAGATGGTCAGGTTAAAATGTGGCATAAACAACATGAAATAATGGATCCATCCTGCCTTGGATCAACATTTCAGGCTGCTGGTGGTGTGATGGTGTGAGGGATATTTTCTTTAGCACAAAAATCATATTCTTTCTTTTCACGTGGAGTCTATGGAGCATAAGTTACCACATAGCCACTCACCACAGTAATAGTTCAGAGCCTATGTTGTCTCTTAACAAATGGAAAATTGTGGTAAATATTAGCCAGAGGAGCAGCTCATTTATTTGCAAATAACAAATGTATTGTGTTTGTATTGTACAATGAGTTGAAATACTTTGTTTCTATTTCCAGCTATTTGGTCCTCCATATTTGGCTGGCTGCTAATGGAAAACTGGCTGCAGAAATTCACTGAGTCTATTGATCATTGCGCAGTAGCATAACTACATCTTTTGTCTGCCTCTGTGTGGGTGAGTGTTTACCTGTTTGAACCACAAATATATGTCCAGTGTTTTCTTGGATAAGTGCAAAAAAAAAAAAAAAAAAAGCCAAACAAACAGAGAAGACTGTAAGGTTCTACACACATGAATGTGCAGGCTGATAAGTGGTGAAAAAGCTTTGAATTGGTCAGGTGCTGGAAGCAGGAGTGAGAGGAGTCAGTCATCTTCCATCAGACTTGTCAGGGTTGACTGGTCACGCTACACAGGGAGAAAGATGGACTGTCACTTTTCACTGAGGAGAGGCATCTCCATGTGGGTAAGAGGGGGGACTGGCAGGAAGCCAAAAGGCCCCAAAGGTTAAAACAGGACTGAGTCTCTTTTGTTCTGACGTGACTGTATCCACCAGTGAAATGTTCTTTAGAAAGAGAGAAGAGGTCTTTGTTCCTGCTTGGCAGCTACACATGTGCTTGAAAACCTTGTCACTGTCACGGGCTTCCTTTGCGACAGACTGAACCAGATATATTAAACCCTCTATACAGCCAAATTTCTCTGCTGTGTTATTTCCGGCAGCGGTGCCCCAGCTACCCGTCTGCCTCTTCTTAGGCTCATGGGATGCAGAGGAGAGTCTGCCGGGTTTCCTCAGAGATGACTGCTTTCCCCTAAATAATTTAGTGCAGCCACAGAAAGCTCAGAGCAGTGAAGGACAGAGGCACTTACCGAGCAAAACTTAAGGTACTGTATCTGCCAGCTACGTGAACCTACTGACCTTCTGTCTTTCTCTGCAGTTCTGTGTGGTTATTGGAAGGAGAGGGTGTGTGTGTGTGCAAGGCTAAATAAGCTACACTGTACATTGCAGATATTACAAAAAGGGCCAGCAACTCTCAGGTGCAATATATTTCACTTTACCAAAATAACTTTCTATCTTTATATAGAGCAGAGCACTGAGTGTGCAAAAACACTTTAATCAGGAGGCTAATAAATGATATTTCAGTTTTCTTATTCTGGGTTTATCACAGACGTGTTTTGCTTAAAATAAATTGCAGTGAATCAAGGTCTGTTCCTCATTTGACTTGTACCATCTGATGATTAAGCACTGCCTGTATACATGCAAGAAATCTGAGTGAAGGTGAGCTGCAGTCAGAGTACATCTACTGGACTCTGCACTCAGGATGAGAGTGTAAGAGGAGGAGGATGATCAAAGGAAGCTGAATCAAGTTGGAAGATGAAAAAATACTTTGGCCTTAAAGTGAAGATTAAGCTAAGGTTCTGCAGTATGTGAGACACTCTCCAGTTCTAAGCATGTTTGAGTGTTTGTTGAATGTCTTTTATATGCATGTGGATATGCCAAGCCTTTTAATTTGGTTAAGAGAGCATTTCAGCCTTTGGCTAAAAATACCGGCTTAACAGTTTGCAATTAATCTAATTTGTCATAATTGCGCTCACAAGTCTAGATGCACAAAAATGAAGAGTGAGCACAGAGCCAGGAAAGGAAGCAGGAAACAAAGACAAACTAGCAGCATTGAAAGCAGGGGAATTAACAATGGGCTGCTGTTGCAGCAGAGGGTGTATATGGCTGTGGAGCAATATGAATTATGTTTACAACATAAACCTACTCATTAGCCTTGCTGAAGTATGTACATTGTTTGTGGAAAACAAGAATTGTGACAATTTATTACAACCTGGGGTACCTGCATTGATTATATCGCAAACCCAAATGGACTCTGGAGCTGCCTGTTGATTTATTTGCCTCTCAGAATGCAGCTTAATGCACTGTTTGACTTTTTTGGGGAATTACTGTTATTTGCTTTCTTGGCAAGGGATAATGTGAAGACTGATATCACTTCCATACTGGTAAATCTGACACTACAGACAACAGCCAGCTAGCTTAGCATGAGGACTGGAAATGTGACCAGTTGAAATAAGCAAAGACTCCTGGAAATTCCTGTTGGAAGTAAAACAGCAAAATGTCAATTAAAGTGTTTTTTTTTTTGTTTTTTTAATAAATTAGAAAAACAAACTATAAAAAGTATTAATTACATGGCCTTAGAGATGCTAAGTTAGACTTCTGACAGAGGTGATAGCTACCAAATCCTGCTCAAGCCCATGTGAAGCTGTATTTTTAAACCTTAAATTTAGCTTCATAGTCATTTTTCCTTTATTGAACAGGAAGTAACTATATTTAAATGAGAAGGCGGAGTGTTAAGTTATAAACTAACGCACACTGCGTATGCATGCTTTCCATAGATACCTGCTAATTAGCACTAGCTGATTGTTTCACAGATTGTAGAGACTGTAGTAAACTTGAGGATATTTTTACATAGAAATCTATTTTGGAACTGCAGTTCAGCCTACAAGGTTGCTGTGTACTGCAGCTTTGTATTTAGTTGTCACTGGCCACTTCATTAGTACACCTGTTCAGCTGGAGCTGAAGTTCAAACTGAGCATCAGAATGGGGAAGAAAGGTAATGTAAGTGAATTTGAACACACAGCTATTGAGGCAGATGAGCTGCAACAGCAGAAGACCACACCGGATGCCACTCCTCTCAGCTAAGGAAACTGAGGCTACAATTCACACAGGTTCACCAAAATTTGACAGTAGAAGGTTTGAAAAACGTTGCCTGGTCTGATGCATCTCAATTTTTGCTGCAACACATGCACGGTAGGGTGTATGTGTATTGTTGCTGACCGTGTCCATACCCGAAGCAATGACCACAGTGTACTAGTCCTCTGGTGGCTGCTTCCAGCAGGCTAACATCCCATGTCATAAAGCTCAGATCATCTTTAACTGATTTCTTGAACATGATAATGAATTCACTGAACTCAAATGGCCGCCACAGTCACCAGATATGAATCCAGCAGAGGACCTTTGGTATGTAGTGGAATGGGAGATTCACATCATGGATGTGCAGCTGACAACTCTGCAGATACTGTGTGATGTTATTATGTCAATATGGAGCAGAATATCTGAGAAATTTTTTCAGCACATTGTTATCTTGGCATAGACTCAGTTCTGAAGGCAAAAGGGGGTCTAACCTGGTACTAGGAAGGGGTATCTAATGAAGTGGACAGTGAGTGTATGAAGTCATGTCAGTTTTCTCATCTAATTCTCAGGAAGAAAGTGAATACACCTCTGTGTATTCACGTTCAAATTAACTGACTTAAAGAAACAGTCACTTGGCATTCCTGGCCTATGTCTATGTAATTTCAGCCTGTTTTGAAATTCAGTCAACATTCTTGCTCGTCTTATGCAGACCAGAATATTAATGGATGTTTTGATTTTTTTTTTTTTTTTTAGCCTAATGCAAGCATCTGAAGAATAAAGAAATATTATAAGCTACTACTTGATCTTGACCTTGTGGCCAAACAAAAGAATAAAAGAGAAGGAACTGCAAGTGTTAACTGTCTCCAAACTAGTAAGTGCCCTGGAGCTAAGGTTTTCTCCTGTGCCCCTGCCTTTTTATACATCAGAACTGGTGTCAGTCTCAACAAAACACAACCTTTGACATTATTAACAAGATTCAAACCAGCCCCTACTCTCCACATCCAGCTACCCATCCACCCTCCCACTGCCTAATCCCACAACAATAAAGAAAATCACACTAATGCACCGAGAAGCTGGAGGTCTGGTGCAGCCTACGATAGCTGAGGCGTAGGGGGGTTCAGCCAGCATTTGCATGCTAATGGTGTCGGTGGAGACGATAGGAAGGGGGCTGGGGCAGGGGGTTTGTGCTGGTGTCACCGGTTGAAAAGCTTTTTGGAGGGCCATGGTGGACGCAGTGCAGCACATCCAACCCCGAAGTGCAGAAAACCATCTGCTGGTCCTCATCTGGTCCAGCCAGCAGGTCCATTTACACACTGCTTAATCAGACGCGTCTGTTTGATGCTCCTCCTCCTCTAGCACACACACACACGCGCGCGCGCGCACACACACACACACACACACACACACACACACACACACACACACACACACACACACACACACACACACACACACACACACACATATACCACGGGTTCTTTTCAAATACAAATTATCTTATTTCCTGCTGCTGAGGTGCTGGTATCATGCACCTGGTGTTGGTCTACATTAAATATTTCATCTGATGATGGTGCTTCTCTGTTTCCACTGTCCAAGCTTGAGCTGCCACTATTGGACAAATATATGCATCTTAATATGAACTCACAAAGCACCTTGATGTTTATTAACATTCTCTTTTACAGAGAGCAGGATTCAAGGCTACAATAAAAGCAACCTTTATTTCCCTTCCTCACTCTAACTTTGTGGTGTAGGTGTAATGTCCTCTATTTAGATGCAATTCAAAGGTTGGTGTGGGTGTACTGTAACTTAGCCATCCAGAGAAAAATAAGAAAAAGCCCAGGAATAGCCTCACAGAGCCTTGATTGAAGTATACTAGTAATAACCCCAATCACCTGTAAAACCACCAATTATGGGTTGGCAGGAAGAACGTAAGCTCAGTGACATTTTAGAGCCTCTCACCAAGAAAAATTCAAAAACAATCTGAAGAAGTTTGAAACTTTTAATGTTACTTTTTGTACTTCGGTTCAAGGATGATGTGCTTTTCAGGACAACATTTTCCTTCAAGATCTCAACGCACATTAATGGAGCCACAAAGCTTGTCCTTGGGCGCCATAATGGCTAAAATCTCATAATGCAATAATTTCCCTGAAACCAGTGTTTTTTATGGTTGACAGGCTGCGGGCATTTAGATTTAGAAAGCTTACCTTCTATATTTTTTTTCTATCTGCTAGGAGCAATCTGGGACCGGCGCTGGCCTAGTTCAATCACTATTTCAGGCAACCCTTTAGAAAGTATTAAACAGAGAAAAACAATACAATTTTTGAGTGGCGGCATTATGAAATGCTTTCGCAGATGGGGGTCACATCTGGGCAAAATGTTGTGAAGCGGCATCAATCGTGTGATAAAAAATCAACTGCTTCACAAAGAGAGGAACTACAGTTTTATGATGTAATTCCGTCATGAGGATGTGTACCTGACATGATTGGAAACACAACATGTGTTGTTATCAGAGTTTACATGATTGCAAACCCTCCTCGGGCACTCAGGGTGCCTGCTTTTGATGAAATCCTCAAGCCATTTGAGCTGTAGAAACATGGGCTCTCCGCAGGTTCCACGAGTGCTTTTGTGAGTACAATTTGGGTATGAAAATAACAAAATTACACTCCTTTCCCATTTAATATAATAAAATGTTCAGTATCTAAAATAATAACACAAAAACATGTCTCTTTGACTTCAAACTCAAATTGCATGACTTTCAAAATAAATCATGTCTCCTGTTAGGCATCCAAAATGATGAGGATAGTGGGAGAACTACAACATTAACCTTGTTGTCATACAAATTCCATAAACTAAATAAATCTGTCTGCTCCTAATAACTGCAGTTAATGTTTCATTCCTCCATGAATGAAATAAATTACAGGGCAGAAACAAATTTACTTCACTGGCTTTCAGGTTTGAAAGCCAGCATAGGCTTCCCTGACATCCTCTGTCTCTTTGATGTGATTAAGATGGATTCAGACGTTCCTTCAACACACAAAAACCCACACTGGCTTTGATAATGGCCACCATCTAGGGCCATAAAACCCCAGAAAAGTAGACAGCAGAAAGTCCAGTAGAAATATAGGGTAAATGTAAGTTGATTTATTACATTCATCATAATGAATGATGGTTTTTATCAGTGAAGTATCCTCGCTCAGGGAAGGGTTTTATAATTTAAACAAGAAGAAGGTGTTGCGAATCTCACGCGCAAAACAAAAACGTATCCAGTGCTTTGTAACCTCAGACTAATCCATCAATACAGACCATTTTACAGTAACAAAGACAACTAATCACATTAAAATATATCACTGTGAGTCATTCTGCCATGACAAAAAAAAAACCCCAGGAGTTTTTCAAAAGGAGTATTGAAAGGGTGAATCATCAGCTTTAAGCAACACAAAGAGAACACTTTCAAAAACAGCCCTGTCTATCGACACTGAAGCTTAAAGCTGTTGTCTTCAGTTAGCAGAGGGAAAGTCATGCTCTGTGTCTAAAAAGTGCCTGAAATCCATTTCAAAGACAAGGGCAGACACTGGCAAAAAATGTAATGAATATTTCACAGGCAGGGAATGCAGAGCTGCACTCCAGGTGACACTCATGTTTATAGACCTTATCAGACACCCATCACCCACAGAGCACAGCCAAGGCAAAGCCGTGTGTCTGACTGATTATTAGCAGACTGCTGGTGGGTTTTCCCATTACCTGCATACCACTTGCATCAGGCCAGTCATGGGGACAGTATGCTGCAGCATAAATGGTCCCTTTGAGTGCTGCTGTTGAAGTTTAGCTCTGAATATGTAGCTATAGGGGAAAGTGGCATACCTGAAATATGGTGCTGGTTCTCTGTGAGGAGCTGATATGGATTTCTATGATGTGTGCTGTCAAACTGTGAATAATGGTAACACTTTAACTTCCAGATTTTAGCCATAAATTTTCGTATAAGCAGTTTAAGGGTTTGAAAAGTATCTCACTCCACTCTGTCTGACAGTTGGATGATGTTTGCTTTTTAAACCTGCCTGCCTGTCCATGATTAATCTAACTGAAAATAAAACTCTACATTTTAAAATATACTTCAGCTATACACTACGCAGCATGACCTGCATCCTCATGACTAAGCTAAGGGCACTGCCACTTGGGTGGGTGCTGTTTTGTCTTGTTCGGCATGCTAAAAGATACTCCAAGGAGCCGGTTGTTCAGTTTTTCTGTTAATTACATTTTGTTTTAATCCTGCCAAAATTAGTAACCCATTTACTATCACAGTGAATTATGTATGTATTTTTGCTCACCCAAGGCTTCAAAACAGACAGCAATAAATGTGTAGCCCAACGTGGCCCATATTTGGACTTCACTTAGGGTTTGTGTGACTGCCTCACCCATGTAGATCCACCTTATATGTGCCAAATGCCCGGTGTGTTGTGGCATTTAGCCCATCCATGTAAATCCGTGTCATAATCCATGCCAAGCCCAGCTCATGACTTTTGGGCCACATCTGGCCCATATAACATTCGCTAGTACAGTAACTGAGAAAAATATGCTGTAAGAGGTCCAATTTAGGCTCAAATGTGTCTGCTATCTGAGCAATGTCCCCCAACCAGTGTGACATCTTTTTATATCAATCCATGAGAAAGTACAAAATTATCACTTAATGTGGTCTATGTGTTCATTTTTCTGCAGCAGTCGGAACGATTACAGAAGTATGAAGTCTTGGTGCCTAAACCTACCCAACAATGAGTGAAATGGGCTTGTAACAGTTATTTGGTGGTGGTATTTATTTGAAAACCAAATATGTTATTTATAAGTATGCATAAATTGTAGCCAAACAATTTGCATGTCATAGACCTGCCTGAAGATCTCTATAGACCTGACATACTCATATAAGTAATTATATAGTGATAAAGGAGATTATGGTTCATGTATTTGGGAGTCATGACCCTAATCTGCATGTAGTCACACACGAAACACATCTGCTGTAAAGAAATCGTTCCAACGTTTTGAATACATTTTTAACCATTCCCCGTGAGAGCAGAAAGTCTTTAATGCTTCTTCTCTTACTCAGGTGAGGCCCTGCCGGTATTACATGTTTTCATTTTGTAACTTGAAACCTCTTTTAAGTACCCACCCCCCCCCCCCCCCCCCGCCTGCTGCAGAGAAAACTGAGTTGTATGAAATTAAAAGGAAGCCTCCTTAGGAAGGTAATGTGTTTGAGCACATATCAAATGAAAAAAAACAAAAAGTGAAACTGACATCTCTTCAGCTTGTGTGACTCAAGCTGTGCCAACCTGGCTTGTGAAGCAGTCCTTGAACAAGGGCATATTTTTTTTATTTGGTGTGTGACCTCCTGTGTGTGTGTGTGTTTTTGTGCTGTCACTGCTCAAGGTTCCTGCCAATTGAATGACTTTGCTGTGAGGGATTAACAGTAACAGTGATCTCTTCATGAAATCTCTCTGTACCGTTTGAAAAAAAGGGAACTATTTCATAATGCTGGACAAAATGTGTGTGTGCCTGCACAGACTGAAGCGCATGCACGCGCACGCACACACACACACACTCGGATGCTCACAAGGAGTCCGTCCTATGACTTTACATGTGCTTGCATCATCATCATCCCATTAATTGAGCTTCCTCCTCTCTTGCCTGTTGCTGCACTCCCTCCACAAATTCTCTCAGGTTTTCCTCTTCTTCTCCCACTCTATGCTGTCTGCTCTCCAGCATTCAATTCCACTCTTCTCCTCTTCATCTTCGAGCAGAATAGTGAATGTACATTTATATAAACTGATTAGCATTTCATCCAAGCTTTGGTTTTCTCCTTCTGCACTTGCCGAGTACAAAGGATCGATAGACACAATGCAAGGGGAAAAAGCAGCGTGGAGAAATCAATCTCGGTTTGCAGTCAAGGTGAGAAAGATGCTTGCATGGTCTCATAAAATCTGCTGCTAGACGAAGTGTGGAGAAGACTGTCTGTGACAGAGGCCCAGAGGACATGGGGGGGGCTCTGTCTCCATTGCTGGTGTGGATCAGCAGGAAAAAGCTCAGTGTTTTCTATGTTACATAAAGCTGAAGCAAAGATCATCTTTTAATTGTGTCCAGTCTGACGTCTTCCACTGCAACCTTCTCCTGATGCTCCCCCCCCAAAAAAGTTTCTGTGTCAGTGCAGCACGAAGTAATTAAAGCTTTCAAAGGAAGGAATGTAAGATACATACCTCAAGACATTTCAGATCAGACATCCACAGCTGAAGTAGTGACTAAATTTGAGTGCATCTCTCACTTTACTTTTCTTTTTTTTTTTTTTTTACCCACTCCAACTCTGGAGCACATTAGTCATCTGTGTGTCGTGTGGAGGACGATTGAGTGCATTTCAAAACAGCTTTCAATTTTCTTTTTACAGAGGATGTTCACGCTGTCCGTAACAGATGAACCGGGAGAGAAAAAAGTGAGTTTCATTAAGATTTATTCATATGAAAATAATAATATAACAAGAATAAGAACGCAACGCATTTTTTTAAACTGCATTAAGAGGGACTGTGCTCAGTGTAAAGTCAAGGGCTGTCCCTGAATAAAACACCTTATTTTAATAACTAATACAGGGTTTCTCTGTTCATTGATAGCATTTTTTTTAATTGGATTTTGACATGAGGAATTCTGCAAGTGAATGCAGCCATGCAAATGACTTCTTTTTTATTTTTATTTTAACATCTAGTGCTCATTACATTGCAGCCATAAATATTTGTGATAACTGTAGTGATTTTTGCTGATAACTCTCCAGAAAATAACTTTTTTAAGCATTAAAATAAAAGACCCCACCTAGCTTCATTTTACTACCTGACTAATGAGCTACTCGTTTCTTATGTCAATCACAACATTACAACAGGTATTCAGCTTCCTATCTCACACTGTAATCTCTTTTAAACGTGACCTACTAGTCTAACATGAGCATCATCCCCAGAACCCCCCTTTTGGTCGTCATGACATTTCACTCTCAAAAGTCCCCAAACTAACAATGTAGGGTTATCATTATTATTATTATATAAGATTATAAATTAAATGTTTCCTCAGCATTATTCGTTCACTTCCCTCCTACTTCTGTCACTGCAGCTATGCCAGAGATGCATCTGTGCTATTAAATTTCTTGGCTGCGAATGGAGGTCAGTGCAAGTCGTGTTTTGTTTAACGGGACTGGTGTTCAGTTCAGCTTGACCAGAAAAGGTGGTCAGAAGAATTTTCTGTAACGGCTGAGATATTCTTTTTAGAAGGTATAAGGGTATCCTTGGTCCTCACTGGCAGGTTCAGTATAGGAATGTGCTTCTCTGTAATCCTTGATTGTCAAACACTGACTTACCTACCCTCCTGCCCGTGATGGTGTCAGTAAAGTGCAGACAAACTGTGGGCCACAAATCTTTTTAATAATGCGATAAAAGCAAGTGTGCCTGCTCTGAGCAGCTCAGAGCTGAGTAATTAAGGGGTTAAAAGGCCAATGTGCTTTAGGCCCATGAGAGGTAGCTGGCCTTGTAGTTATTACGCTGAAGAGTAGGAATTACTAATGTGTGTGGGTGGAGCCAATGACCAGAGAACAAGGGATGGCATGCTTATCTGCCACTCGAATGCTGAATTGGACCAAAGTCTGACAGGCTGACGACTGGAGACCACAATAATTACCTAACTGCTCATTATCATCATGAAACATACTCATACCACCTTAGTTCATACATAATTTAGCTCCAGTAATATTTACCTAAAGAGAAGTGTCACAAAAAGTGTCCCCCATGTTTTCTTATTTCCTCTGACGTGCACCTACTCTAGATCCTTTTTGTATTTTTGATTTTTCACCACACAACCATGTACAGGAGGTCTTTTTGGTCCACTGTGCATGTACTTGATATTCTTGTGCTTCTGCCTTTACTGTAATAAGTTCAGCAAATTCAATCCGTGCAGAGGATGTGGGCAGAGGAGTGGCTGTTGAGATTGTAGTGCGCAGTCCTCGGCAACCTGCAGGAAAACAATTTCATCCCAAAACAACCCGGCGAAGCCCTGCTGAAGCGTTAGAGAGGGGTTTGTTTCCTACTGGTCCATATATAATAAATCCTCGAGAGTTATTCTCAATAATAAGCTTCTGCTCAGTAGATCTTCCTCATAGATCATTTCCATGTCAATGCCATGTTGGTTACACAGTTGTTTCAATCTTTTCGATGATCTCTATCATAGACTTGGACGGAGAGAGCAGAGAACAGTCATCCTGATCCCAGAGGCTCCCAGGGCTGGAGTTTCCATCTGTGCTCAACTCGTCATCCTCCTCCACCTCGCTCTCCTCCTCACAGGACTCCAGATAGTGGAGACCAAGTGCGTTGATGCCAGAGTCCTCGGAGCTGGATGGAGAAGAACAGTGGTCCATTTTGGGGCCTTTTATCTTATCCACTGGTGAGGGATGTTTGTGTTCACCGTACACTTGCTGGACCTGCTGCACGGGTGCAGGTTCGTGTTGGGTTGACGGCATCGGTTTGGGTGGCTGCTGAGCCTGGCTGGGATTTTGTGGCATCGGAGGTGTAGCTGGAACAGGTGGGGGAGGGGTAGGTGGACGAGGAGGCTCTGGTAAAGGAGGCGGGGGGCGCTGCACGTAGCACATCTTCCCATTGATGCGTTTGACAATGTAGTCATCCACAAACAGGTCGCAATGACGCAGTACTTGGGAGATTCCAGGTGAGGTGGGGACTTAAAGCAGGGGCAAGTTTCAGGAAGCGCTCAGCCAGAGAGACAGACAGGTCCATGGTGCTGCTGCACTCTGAGCCACAGGCGGCACGGTTGTGCTGGGCAGCTGGCACACATTGGTCATGGCTGGTACACATATTTGCCTAAAGAGGAAAAAAAAAAACAGAAAAAAATAAATGCAATTACATCATTTGTATTTTACAACAACAACTCTACTGCCTACTTGTATGACAGAGCTGTTGCACAGAGTGACAAACCCACACAAAATTATCCCCTAACCACTCAACTCTAAAGAGTGTTGTAGCATTTTTGAGCTAATTGTTTGGTCTCCAGGCCCACAACTTCACTGTTTACTCCCACCTCTCTCATCTACATATCTCATTAGTAGGCAGCTGTTTTCAGGAAAAAAAAATGAAAGAAAGAAAAACTCTTCAAACCCACTACACTACCTGCCAAACACCAGACAACAGAAAGACAAAGTCAACAGCTAAATGGTGTGTTGATGGCTTACATGTTTTCCACAAGAGATGGTTAAAAGGAGAAAGAATAGATTTATTATGATGATCAGAAAGTAAGAAACACGTGTCAATCACAGCTACTGTTGCCCTGTGGAATACACCACTGTTTGAACGTTCACCATGTCTACTTAAAAGGCAATTAAATGCCATTATAGAATATTAAAAAAACTAAATTTAGCTTTATGTTGATATGCTCTGCAAAATATGAAGATATATACAGTATTTGCAACCCTACTTCTTTACATTTTGCTAGGAAAAGGGAAAATAGGTGCACTGATTTATTGACATGCGCAAACATACATGGAAATACGGTATATAAGGCAATAGCAGAGTTTGTACATGTATATCTATGTTTTATAATAATAATATGTTACACATGTTTCTCTTAGCCTTAAATGGAGGCACAATTTTTCAGTCAGATGACTGTAACCATTCATCTTCCTATTCTTAGGAGTAATTTTTGTCATGTCCTGGGCCGTTGGCCCAGCGTTTTGTGTTAGTTTATTTCCTGAGTGTGTCCTCCCAGTAGGTTGATGTCTTGTGTTCCTAGTGTTGTGATATGTCTGCGTCTCTGTCCTGAGTCTGTGCCTGTTCCCCGTGTTTAGTCAGTATGTTCCTTGGTTTGTCACTTCCTGTTTATTTTGACAGTCTGGTTTTCCTGTGCTTTGTGTTCAGCTTGCTTCCCCTGTGTAATTAGTTTCATTTGCCTCACCTGTTGTTCCCTGCTGTTTCCTCTTGCCCTGATTACCCAGTGGTATTTAAGCCCTCAGTTTTCATTTGTTCTCTGTCGCGTCGTTGATGTTGTGTGCCCGTGTGTTCCCTGTGTTTGCCCGTCGTCTCCCTTCCAAGATTTTTGTATTTGTTTTTCCCCTGCTTAAATAAATCCCTTTTAAGTTACGCTGACTTCTGGAGTCCTTCGTGTCAGCCATTCCTCGCCTGTTCCTCCCCGGCCATGACAATTTTGACATAGCAAAGCATTTTATGCTGCCAAAGTCAAAAATACCTTTCTTCCCACAAACACCTGCAATGAAACAGCAACCAGCATGAAATATGGTTTAAACTTTAGGCCATTGAGAGCAGAGCAGAAATCATTTCTGACCCTTCAATACTGATGAAAGACTCATACTTCAAATATAACAAATAACAGGGTTTGGGTGTACAACAATATTTACAGCTAAAAAAATAATCATGACATAATGTAATTACAAAAGTGTTGCATATAGATCCTCCGTCCAGTAAGTGCTATTTTTTCTGCAAAGTGATTATATTTATACAGACTTTTTTTTTCTAAGACTCTAAGCCATGCCATTTAAAGTTCTGCTGGTAATAGTTCAAAATAACTGCTACCAGATATTACTCATTGTTTGCAGCCCACCGCCTCCAACTCTGAGCTGTGCTGCCTGAATATTGTAGTTCAGATGTGTGTTTAACTGGCTCCCAGGAGAGACAGAGAGAAACTACAGAAGATGACAAGCCTACGCATCACTTCCTCTCATGGTGTGTCCTTGTCTTTTGTTTTAGTGGGTGGCGGGTTCCATTCAATCAAACTCTTATCCTGGGCTACACTGAAAACATCAAACTGCTTCAAATTAGGGAGGAGGCCATCTTTTGTTTTGATGAATGAACAAAGTGAGTTTTCAATGCTGAAGAGAGTTTTTTTTTAAAAAAAAAAAGCACACACAATGTTAACAGAGTGTTGTGGAGTAACTCACGTGACCACCTCACTATTAAATTAAACAACACTGTATCACCCACGCATTTGAGGCGTTTAAAAGAGGATGTGGCTGAATCTTTATGTCTGCAGACTTTGTAAATATTGTTAACATCAAACACAAGAGCTAATATTGTTGCAGACAAAAGCGGGATAGAGTAGCTGTTCTGCTTAATGAGAGAAACTCAATGGTCCATGTTCAGACTGAGATGAGCCCATTCAGGCAGACTAGAAAGCAGCAACAAACGAGAGCTAAAGCTGTAGAAGGAGATGTGTTGACATTTTGTTTTTTAGCATATTACATCTAATTGCATTCATCCATCTGGAGTTTCAAATAACATGAGCAATACTAGGAGACAGGCAGATGCACAGTCAGACAACAAAACAGACAGACATATGGAGCTAACACTACACCAACACTGGTTGTCCTCAGCAGCCCTGCAGAAGGAACACAGCACGTCTGTAAATTTACAAGGTGTCTGCACTTTCTTAGAAATATCACTGTTTCTGTGAGCCCCGGAGGACAGTACGGTATGTGTGATAAATCTCACTTACAATAATGTGGCAAAAAATGAGAAGAGAATCTTTATGTAGGGGGAAAAAACAAGTTTCTGTTTTCTAATACTGGGACTGTGTACTGTATGCAATAAAGAGGAGGTTGCAAGCTAGTAAACAATTATAATGCATATACAAATGCTTAAAAATGGTCCTCATTCTAATCATTCTTTAATTACCAGCACGTAAACAAACAGGAACAAAAATGAGACTTTCTCTGGATTTCTCGGTTCCTTAGAACAGGTTGTATGCTTAAAATAAATGAAAGAGCTGGGCCAGATTTTTGGGAAACCCCCCAAAGGACTCCACAAGGAAGGAAGCATTCAACGCAAGCTGACATTTACTTAGAAATGAAGTCAGTAATGTCAAGAACACAGAAAGAAAAACTCAAAATAAGGTTTAAAAGAAACGACATCGGCAGGGCATTCGATACATTAGCTTACCGTAGCTTGTAACCTCAATGAATCACTTGTTGAATTGCTTATTAAAGTCCAACAGTGAAAACTCGAGTCATCTTAGTGTTTTGAAGCCAGACACAACGAGTGAGGGGCTAATCGAACTGGGAAACACTGCGCACTCATACAGTAACAACCACAAGGTCATCTATTTTAATTCAACATTGGCATAAATGACTTTTCAGATCTGGAAACTGCATTCAAAAAACTGTGGATAATGTCCGCTGATTATTTCAAAATCCAGGGCTTATCTAGCTGGTAATTACACTTTTAAATATAAAGTAGCATATGATATGAGATAAAGTATAAAAGATAAAATGTTTGCAAGGACACTTCACGGGGAAATTTTAGTTTAAAATTACTCAGCCAAATATTTCACCTGTCTTCTATTTAAAGTGTATAAGTATCAATTTGAAGTACCAATGTCCAACATAGCTATAAAAAAAAAGATGGAAATTAGTGTTTTAAATAGATTGTATAGACCAACACTGTAATAGTACACTGTCTTGTAAACATCTTGTATATACTTGTAAACACAAGATGGTTAATACAAGGTTTGGCCTCCTCTGAATGTGATTCAAGAACTGCACATGTACTGCACAGTTGTTTTGATCAGTCATTGAGGAACTGCTCTCCTCGAGTGCAGCCTGTAGCTGTGCAGTCATTGGTTGTGGTTGCCTCTGATGAGCATTTTCACCCAGCATATCTCAGGCATGTTCAATAGGAGACAGATGTGGATAAATGGATATGCTCCTGATTCATAAAGGCCTGATCTACTACTGGCAGTGTGGGGGTGGGCACTGTATGAGGTACTAAGATGAGGTTGGAGCACCTCATCTTAGTACACTTAGTACATCTTAGTACATCTTAGTACCTCCATCCAGATTTCTAACTCAGATTTCCGTCAGAACAATCAGATCAGAGATGGTGCTTGGCATCCAGCACACCAACAGCTCGGTTAAATTCAGTCAGTGGCGGGATGGTGGCATTAATGGCAATGTTGCGCACGTACTAATTTTTTTTTTTTTTTTGTCTTCTGAGACCACTGGCTTGAAACTGCAGTAAATTGAACCAATTTTGAGGCGTACAAATGAGTTCATTTGTGTGGGTAAACAAATTACCAATCCCACCCCTGAATAAAACCAATCAACCGGAACTGAAAAGTACTCACAGAATGTGTTTGGGTTTTCTTAGAGATTAAAATGCTGTGCGATTGATAAAACTTACATTTCTCTTTTGACCGAAATAAATATTACACATAACAATAGCTTTAACAAATCCAGACTTATGAGGAAATGTAGGATTGTGATTTCCATCCAGCTACACTGTTCAGTGAGAACTGAATACCAATACCAACTTACAGACAAATGGCTGTCTGTGCAGCTTTATTGATATTGAGTTGTACTCTAGCCATGTGTTGCCCAGTGTGCTGCAGCCCTCGCATGACAACGTCACACGTCAGTTGTTAGGTGACCTCTGCATATGCTGCCCCTGCTCTGTGCATGTTTGTATTTCCATACTAACAAAGACCAGATGTCCCCACAAAGAAAGGACAATCAGCAACATTCACCATATGCTGTACAAACACCTGGTGCAAGATATTTTTAATTGAGAGATAAAGCAGAAATATTAAACTTTTATTTTGCAACTACAATACAGGAGTGTGTGGGCACGTAATACTGTTGCTCGCTGAGTGTTTAACAGTTTCTACATGACAACAGAATGAGAAGTGGAGTAATAACAAGACAGGCCTTAGCTACATGGGCAAAACTTTATACAATCAGCTCCTTGCTGTTTGTTGGGGATTTTGATGAGAATTAAAAAAAATATGGCTGTGTTATCCTTAAATAGGGAGGGTTTAAAGCTAAATCTGCCTGAAAATAATGGGAGGGAAAACATCTTTTGTCCTTTTTTGCCGTTTTGTGGTGTATTTTGTTGTTTCGGAGACACCCAGCCAAACAGACAACCTGATGCCACAAGAAATTTGTCCTGCTACAAATGAAGATTGACAGCATAAAAAAAACAGACAGCTGTAGCATCAACAGTGAATGTCAGATGGTTTCAGTCCTTCAGTGTCAAAGAATGGGAGCTTCTCGGCACAAACACAGGCGCACTGTTTTCCACTGACAGCAACCTCAGACGACCAGGCGCAGGCCATGTTGCACTTTGTGAAGGGAGAATGACTCTTTTCTCGACTGAAAAGCTTTTCATCACGTTACAATTAAACCCGGCTAAAAGCAACAAGTTCATCGGGGACTGATTAACAGCATCTAGGATATAAATGAGGTCATTAACTAAAGGAGATGTAAATAAGGCAATGAAGAATTAACAGATTTTCATTACAAAATTCTAATTATGAGAGCAGCTATTTGAATTTAAAAACAGAGAATGAACCTTCTCAAAGAGAAAAGTATCTAGAATATATACAACAACAAAAAAAACATCTTTAGATTATTGTGGTGATTATTTAGCTAAATAAAGTGTTGGAATCAGTACATAAAGAGTGGTATGTAAAGATGTAAAGTTATTTACAGTGAAGTTCAAGAGTTGAAGAGGTTAATAAGGAAGTGGAATAACAAGCAGCTTATCCCTTGGAGATACAGATTGCTCAGAGGAGGGAGCAGAGTACTCCTCTGCTACTGCACGTCTCCATCTTGCACGCCTCCTCTCTCTTGGGCCTGTAGCTGGCCGAGGGCTGCAAAGTCTGTTTTAATACAGGAGGTAGATTCTCTGGAAAATGCTGCCTGCAGCCCATCAGTTCCCTTCAATATCACTCTGCAAAAATTTCAACTCTTCCACCACCCTACCGGCTGCAGCTGGATTATTGTTGACAAGCTCAACATGTAGTCAGAATCACACACACATTATGTCATTTCGATATTGGCTCGTATCGAAGCTTCAGCAGAGAATGAGTCATTAACATCCCCCTCAGTTTGATATTTTGCATGTTTGAGTTGAAGCCAAAAGGCTTTATTGTAGCCTACTGAATGCCACATACCAGTTCAGAGCAGCATGTTGGCAAAACCCACCGAACAAAAACAATTATTTTAGCAGATTGTTATCATTCCTCATCAGCTGCTGCACCCAGTTGGTCAGCAGATACGACGGGCTCCTGCATTTGCTGCTCTTTGTGTTTAAATCTGGTCAACAAAGGGCCTGCACTAAGGGGAAACAACATAAGTTTCAGGTTTCAGGGAAGAGGACGGTCTGACCCAGCATCATGTGAAACTCCTTTCCTGCTTCCTGTTTCATACCTCCAGAGGCAGCCACTTGGAAATCCACTGTTTAGTCTGTAGCTATAATGAAAAACTCTTGACTGTGTCCCTGTGTACACAAAACAGTACACCACTGAAGAGTACTCCACTGATTTAGCACTGCACTCCTTTAACACTTTTTTTTTAAATTCCATGAATACTTCTTTGTGGTCAGCGCAGCCATGACAGTTTGGTTAGAGATTCAAGTGTGCTGTGCAGGTAGCAGATAATATAGCCACATGCAGCTATAAGGAGCAGGTTACAGATGTCTGTCAAGCTCACTTCTTTTCAACTGCACACCCCCAGCCTGCACTGACTCAGGCCTTCTCCAAGCCACAAAGACTTCAATTTTTTTTTTACCTCTACATTAGTGCTCTCCCAAATATATAACCACACATTGATGTTTAAAATTACTGGAATGCCCTTTTAGGACTCATTTTGTCCATTAAAAGAGATCCTGTTCACTCCTGACAACAATGGCCAAGAATTGATCTTTTAAACAATCTGTAATGATCTTATGAAGTCTGTGTACACCAACAGTGATCCATTGATGCTGCACTGACCAATGAGTAAAATGCACCATTGTTATAGCAGACATTTTGAGTTGTCACAGCGGGAAAAAACATAGACTGTATGTAAAAGATGCAGACAGCCACCATGATGTCACTCCCTTTGTTAGTGAAGTGCCACACACAGAATAAGGGATGGTGGAGACTGTAATTTATAAGGTAACCATCATGTTGTTATCGGTAAGATGTGAAACCATAGATATTAGTTTCTAGAGACCATAAAATCATAAGGAAAGTGTTTACTGAGGTCGTAGGTCAAGTGAGTAGTAGGGTAATTTTCCTTACAATCTAACCAGGGGAGTTACCACCTGCTGGCCATTAATCAGCTTCAATTTACAGACCCAGAACAATCCATAGGAACTAATAACAGGGCTCTGCTATGCTTCACTGTTCCAGCAAGCCATTATAGAAACAATGAGCCAGGATGATCAATGCACCTGAAAGAGCTAAACAAATTTCAGCTATTGGTAATTTTATTATTTACAATAGACTTGTCAAACTATCTTGTTAATGAAAAAGGCAATTGTTTTTTCCCTTGTGTCTTACAAATCAGAGGAATGTAACAAAAATTAATGATCATGACCATCTGAAAAATAATGTGTGGAAGCATATTGGATTTCATGACAAAATATGACCCCCCCCCCCCCCCCCCCCCCCCAAAAAAAAAAAAAACTGAGGTTGTTTCTTGCCCTTTCAAAGCACATTACAACAAATCTGCCACCTGAAAGTGCAATTTGAATCAGTTTAAAAAAAATAAAAGACATGTCAATGCTTTCCTCTGCAAATATGTATTCTAAAGTTTGGCTCCAAGTTTCAGTCTAAAGGAAGGGATCACATTTCTTTCCAGCATTGGAACCTTGATGGAAAAACCATTAGACAGAGAAGTAAAAGCTGCTCTGTCTTCTAGAGCCTCCAACTGCACCTGATTGGACGAATGCCTCTTGAGTGCTGTCTGCTCCTGTAATTAAAATCGAAAGCAGCATGGAGGCTAGTTTCCAAACTTTCCCATATATATAACAAAACAGTTTGTCAAACTGTGTTTCTAGCAAACATTTGAGGGGAGAAAATCTATGAATCCTTCTTCATTTTAGATCAAAAACAGATAGTTTAAAGTCTTTAGGAATTTCCAGAGGTCCCTGATTTGAATAAGGTAGCCAAAAACTCTATTTTATGCAAAGAAGGAGCAGGAAATTTGAAGCCCTTTGCAAAATGCAAAGCAGAATGGACAACAAATGAGTGTGGAAATGATGAATCCTGTGGACATCATGGCTATCAGTTCTTACTAATCAAGCAAGGACACATGTTTTGTGATTTCTAGGACAGTGATTCTTATGGGATGCCAGTAACACAAACAGTGAATGTGGTTTCGAGACAGACTTGAGAAAATCTAAATCTATCCATTAAAACAAACGCTCAAACTTGCAGAACTTTTGCGCTGCTCTGCTTCCATCACTGATACACCATCATTTAAAGCGACTGAAGAGCTATGGGACCCAAACATGAACAATCAATCAAAAACATCCCCTCAGGTCTGCGCTGACAATGTATTGATCCCTTTATAACCGGTGAAGCTTTTTACAATTTCAGCACTGCTGTAAATTTTGAAGTGGTCACCATCATCAGTCAATACAGTGCAGGGCTATATCCAATAAACCTCTGTATTTCCCTTTAGAAATACTTGCGATGAGATGAGACGGATGAGACTGCAGAGGGAGCCTGACAGAAAGATCACATTTTCTTGTATCTACAAGTTTGAAATTAGTCCTGGCAGAGTACAAGCAGACTGACAAGACTGTTCAGGACTCATTACAGACTCTGTTAGGCTTTCTTAATGAGTAATTCATTGCTCTGCTTGGTAATTCAGTTCTTAAAGCATAAAGTGAGAGAAGTGAGAGGACGAAAAAAAAAAAAAAGCATTCAGACCAGGTGGTTTCAGTGCTGCTGTGAGCAAAAAGCTCTCATCAGACATGACATATTGGCGGTGACACTAAACACAGCTAATTACTGCTAATGAGAGGCTTGGACTGATGTTGTCACCAGCTGGGAACACTGCCTCCACCTACATCCAGTTCTACTTTCCCCCAATTTTATTTTAATTTTTTGCCAAAAGTTTCAAAAACTAAATGGAAAATACTGGAAGACCATCCAACATATTTCTCCTGTGCTACCCTGCAGACATGATGTGAGTCCTGTGAGTGTTGAAACTGTAAGAAAGGTGAACAACTGGACATGTTCAGTTTGCAGCAAGTACATAAAAATAGAAGAAGCCAGGCATGAAGTCACAGGTAATCATCCCATGCTGCTCTACAGGTGAGATAATGGACATAATTTTAGTTTGTGAATTTTAGTGCTGAGCCGAGTCTTCATACACAGTGACCTTTTGTATTTGTTTTGCCGGGAACCTATTAAAAATGTAATTAAAAAGGCAGCCTAGCAAGACTCCCTGTGGTGAATGCACAATTATCAGCTTCAGAACAAGTTTATACTCCAGGCGGCCGTCGCAGGCGCATTCAAAATGAAAACGTGATGAGATAAGGTTGTTACAACATTTCCTGCTTTTTCATCCAGATTTATTATGGATTTTCTAGAAAGAAGGGCGTGAGCCGAGCAGGGAGGCTTTGCAAAGGCGTGCTGTGCACGTCTCTCACTAGGTGCCCTGGTTCTGCCTGATTCAGCATTCTTAGCTGGTTTATTTTCACTGTGGTGCAAGGGGAACTTCTGAATTGCAGTGGAAAGACATGAGAAGGTGAGAAGCTCCACTAGGATATGCCTGGTTCTTTCTGCTATAAAGTAGCAAGTCTGAATTAAGACTGAAAGGGCTCTGTGTCCACTTTTGTGGCACACTTTCAGCAAGTGTGATGAATATTTCAAAACAGAAAGGAGGAGCAAGTCTGAATGTTTACAAATGATGTAACACTAAATGGGCTTCGCATGGAGTCATAAATATTGTACGTGACTTGTAACAAACGCTGAAAAGAATTCATCATTTTTCTGCCACATCTGATATTTCAAAACCGCCCGGCTCATTCTGGATGGAGGCGGGCGTCTAAATCCAACGATTACACGGCAAAGATTACAATGTGACTTGTGCAGTTGTACACTATAAGCTCCGATTGACTGGTGCAGGGTAGATGGTGATTGTGTTTTACACTGATCTGAGGATTTTCTAGGCAGCCAGAGATGGGGATAAATTAGGGCAGCACAAAGAGAGGGACATCCTGTCAGGTTCAGCCACGGCTATTGGGATTCTGTGGTGGTCTCGAAGTGTCAGGTCAGGAGAGGTTCAAATGGAGATAAAGAGTGTGGCGTACGCAGAAAGTAAAAAGAAAACTGGGCATGTGTGAGTGGAGCTGCAGCCCTGTACTTCATCCCCATTACAGTCAATGTAATAGTCAATACAAATGAAATTACTACAAGGCTTCTGAGTTCAGTGTTGTGGCTGAAGAATAGCAGCTGGAGTGCACAATACTGTGCGACCATGTGAGGAGGATTGTGGCCACAACATATTACAGGCTGGTGTCATATTCCATTTCTTGTTGTCAACAAATTAAATTTTTTTAGAGGAAAAAAATGAAAAAGTATTGGCGCATTCAGCCCTTCCAACAGTTTTCCCTGCTATATATCTTTAAAAATGGGTCACAAAGACAGCTGTGGCTCAGGAATTTTCACAGTTAAAGCGTAATACCAAAAACGAGAGTAGATAGTGGATTTAGTCTGGAACTATTTTCAGCAGAGGATTAATACATATTCTACTGCCCTAGTGAGTGTTAACAGCACCCACTGCCAATCTAATAAAAGAATGATGTGCTTCCAGTAGTTTTGGGACAGCAGCGGCACAGAGAAGTAAACTATTAGGCTATAGCTCCGTGGGGAACACTGAATTTACGGGACTTTTTATCAAAAAAAGAAGAAAAATACAGAATTCTCCTTAAAAGAGAAATGAAAGTGATGATTCAGGTTTGTGTCATCAGACTGTGTCAAACATCAGTTACACATAGCCTGAAAAACCAGTTTAAAAAAAAAACAAAACAGAGCTGAACAGTAGTAAATCTGAAATTTATGAATTGTTCAGCCTCCGTTGTCTAGACGACATAAACTATTCATACAGCAAGAGGGTCTGTTGGAAGGTTTAACTCCGATCAAACATAAATTGATGATGAAGTTTGGTCCTGATATTATTGGAGTGAATACAGTAAGGCTTAAAAAATGTAGACGGTATAGCAAACAAACGTGAAATATCATTTTCGACTGGAGCATCAAATGTTGCCCAGGCGCGTCTAAAAAAAACAGATTGATGCACGACCTTTAAATAATATGTGTCACATTATAACTTGTTAATCAAATAGAACTTACACATGGAGTTCATATCAGCTACATTCTGCCCATTTTTGGTCAGCGAAGGCATTAGTGCTTGTGTGGTCTTGACTAAACATGGACATATATCTACAAAATATCCTGCATATTTGCCAGCAGCGCCTTCGGTAACAGTGAGAATAATTTCTTTGAAATAAAAGCAGCTTATAAACCACAAACTTACAGTGACACCAGCCCAAGTGGCAGCACCAGTGCAGCTTGAAGCACTTCCCGTGACTGTGCGTAGCGCAAATGGAGAGTCCATCGCAAGGCAGGAAATCTGGTCTCCCCGCGCAGCTCTTGGCCAAAGCCTGCGCCTCGTCCAACTTCTCGCTCTTCGGACACTTATGTGCTCCCGAGGCGGCCATGCCAACATTTCCTGTATCAAAAAACAAAACAAAAAAAACAAAAAACAAAACCACGCACTCAGCCTCGTCTGAGTTAACTACAACATAAACGCCAGGGACCGAGCCGCTATCTACGGTCCACGCCGCCCTGAGAGCTTTTCAGCTGGAAAACAGACGCGAAACACGGCGGCTGGATCTGTGAATCCAAAGCAGCTCGGTTCATACAAAGGGTGGCAGCATATCCTGTAAAAGTCGAAGGGCGTCAGTCAAGCGAGGGGAGGGTGGGGGGTGGGGGGGTGCTCTCATATGCAAAGCCTCCCGTGATCGTGATCCGCACATTTCTCCATCCACCCCTCGCGTCGGGAAGCTCCTCTGTGCCCTGGTGACGCGCGTACGGAACAACGGCGCGCATCTGAACTTCATCACACAACGGGAGGAGTCCACAAACACAAAGCCAGCTGGTCTGCGCACTTCAAACAGACCCCCAGGCTTTCATCAGCCCCTCCAAAAACTTCAAAAGATCAACGTCTGGCTACGGAATTAATATATTCTGTAATTCACCTAAGAGTAGCGTTTTGATTAGTGTTTTTAATTCATAAAAGTCTGCTGCATAATGGAAGATCTTGTACTATTTATTCTTAACGCGTATGCGTGGCCGTGCATTAATTAAGCGGCTTTCAGAAATATTAAAAGAAATAATACAATGCACAATCCAGCTGCTCAGTGTGGAATCTTTTGCCGCTAGGTGGCAACCGGAACATCTGTTCAGTGCTGGACGTGGGATGGGATTTACTTGAGAGTGAGCCATTGATTTCTATAAAAGCAATTTAGAGCTGCGTGTCTCCCTCGACTCTCCTCTGTCACTGCTGCGGCTGAGTCAGCAGAAAACATGAAGCTAAGACACACACCGGCGGAAGAAACGCTTCCAGCTTTCTCCTCTGGACAAAATGATATGAAATCCCATAAATGCAATATCTGAACAAAGCGTCAGAAAGCGAAGTCAAATAAAAGCTAAAGTAAAACAAAAACAGTGCACAATGTGCTATTTTCACACAACTAGAACCATATAAATCACAACAGATCAATATCCGACTATGTAATGTCTTTATTGGAAGTCAGGTCATACTGAGCAGCATGATTAGTGATAATCAGTTTTTGTTTTACATTCAAATGTTACCCCTTTCTGTGTGATTATATTTTGGTAAACAATTTTAAAAACACAAGACTTAACTAAAGACATTTCACTCACATTTATTTAAGTGTTTTATTTTCACTGTAGAGCTTCATCTGCTCCACTACAAGAGCTGCAGTACATTCAAAGGCTGCACAGCCCGCTCGGTTCTGTTTTTCACTGTGGGAGACCTCTTTCTTACAGCTGCAGTACACTGAAAGCCATTCCTAGCATTTTGCCCACCTCCATGTGTGTAAATAAGGCAGACAAAATATAAGAAATAATAATAGAATCAGTCAACTGTATAGAGGAGGATGAAGTCATATCCAGCTCAGTTAGCCCTAAGCTTTCAAATTTCCCCCATGGGGATAATAAAGTATATGTCTGTTTATCTGTGGACAACATTGCCCAGCCTCTCCACAGTGTTGTGGTCAGCCAGAGACAGAATGACTAAGTGCTTTGCTGAACGCCACAGGAGTTCTCTCCTCCCTGCAGCCACCCATCTCTGCTGAAGTTGTATAATTTTTTTCTTGTTATTCTTATCAGCTGACATGTAACTTACTGTAAGATGAATGGTAAATGGACTGTTCTTACATAGCGCTTTTCATCTCTACTCTGAACACTCAAAGCACTTTATTCAACATGCCTCATTCCCCCCATTCATGCAAGCACTTATTTCTACACTTAAGTGCTTTCTACCCAACATTCACACTCTGATGGATTCATCGGAGAGCAGCTTGGGGTTCAGTATCGTGCCCAAGTATACTTTGGCATGAAGACTGGAGCACCAAGGGATCAAACCACCAACCATCCATTAAGTAGATGGTTAATTTTCCTTAAAGTAGGTGTTATATTACTGACACTTTTCCAGTTTTAGAATTTGCACATAGTAATTTTACTCTGAGCATTTTCACTTTTTCTTTTTTTTTTACCCAATCTTTTGTATAACTCATTATTACCACTACTAATACACAACAGGCATTGTTGTTGGTTTTTTAATTAATATTTTATGTTGTTATCTGTGTGTTGAGCAATAGTAACAGCAATTTTCTTACTGGATCAGTGAAGTTTTTTGATTCTGACATTTCAAGTTGGATTAACATCTCTGATACACACCCCAAAAAAAGTGGTCCACAAAAATAGGACTTTTTTCTTTCTTTTTTTTGGTTTAAAATACAAATGTTTAGCTTTACTGGTAATATAAGAAATGCATTCATAATTATTTGGTTAGAAAAATTAACATTTAATTAGCTTATAAATTCAGATAACTGCATTAAAAAAGTTGAAATGCGTTTACAGCTGGCTATGGACTTTCTTGATGACTTCCCTCCACTTGTGGATAGGTGGGCTACCGCCGGCCACCAGCTTCCTGAGCAAGCGGCAGGGCTGCAGGCTGGGCACATCAGGGTGAGCCTGGTGGTAGTGCTCGAGCCGCTGCAGGACCCTGTTTAGCCCTACCGTAGCAGCATAGAACATGGGGCCTCCACGGTGTCTGGGCCAGCTGTAGCCAAACACATAGATGACGTCGATGTCTTCGGGCCCTGCAGCTATTCCATCCTCCAGGATGCGGAAGCCCTCATTGATCAGGGAATAGAGACAACGCTCCAGCACCTCCTGGTGGTCTATGCGGCGTGCCACCAAGCCATGCCGGGTTCGGTACTCATCCAGGAAGCTGTGCAACCAAGGGTCAGGCTTAGCCACCTGACTGCCAGGTTTATCGTACTGATACCATCCTCTGCCTGTTTTCTGACCAAACCGTCCCTGCTCACAGAGCAGGTCTCCCAGGGGACTGTATCTGCGACCTTGTCGGACTCTCACTGGCTGCCCTGTTGTTGGGTCAGGCTGTGCCAGACCATCTGCCATCCTGACTCTCCAACCCACATCAAGCCCAGAGAGGTCAGACACTCTAAACACACCCATGGCAAACCCAAACTCCTCCAGCACTTGATCCACAAACTCAGGTGAGGCTCCCTCTTCCAACAGGAAGAGGGCTTGTTCTAAGTACGGCTTCAGCATGCGGTTCCCCACAAAACCCCGACAGTTTCCAACTGCCACGCTCACTTTCCCGATTTTCTTTCCCAGCTGCATGGCAGTGGCCACAGCATGAGGAGAGGATTTTGGCCCATAAACCACCTCTAGCAACTTCATGACATGGGCAGGAGCAAAAAAGTGCATCCCAACCACCAGCTCTGGATGGCGGGTTTGACACGCCAGGTGGTCAATGTCTAATCCAGAGGTGTTTGAGCACAGGAATGTGCCTGGTTTACAAACAGCGGACAGCTGCTGAAAGACCTTCTTTTTCAGAGCCATGTCCTCAAACACAGCTTCGATGACCAGGTCGACATCTGCTACAGGCTGGATGTTATGGCTGTAACTGACTTTATCTAGAGCAGGAGCGACCCCGCTTCTCTTAGCCCCTCGCTCCAGCATGCCTGATATCGCCTGCTTTGCCTCCATCAGCTGCTTCTCTTGAGCCTCCACAGCTACCACAGACAGCCCTGCCTGTGCAAGGGCCACAGTTATGCCTCTTCCCATTGTGCCAAGACCTGAAAGGACCAAAAAAAAAAAAAATCACATGCTGACTATAGGGGTTAAAAAAAAAAAACTGAATCAACAGTCATGCAAATACCAGACATTTCTGTTAAATTACAGGATATAAATATATACACAGAACATTTTGTGCATTGCTAGACTGTAAATAGTTTTAGTTTGGCAGCATAACATTTTTCCAAAGCCTGCAATTTTAATACACAAGCTGCTGAGCTTCACATATCCAGATTGTCATACATCCAAACCTCACGGCAGGGAAGAGACATCCATAAAAACTCAGCTGAAGTGTAAACGAGGGCTTAGTTTCCATAGGCAACCTGGATGTAGAGATGCCACTCAGATAGTGAGATGAGTGTGCTTGTGGTAAATGAAAGCTCAGGACAAATAGAAATTAAAAGCCCCAAAGCTCTTACCAATCACAGCTGCTTTATGTACAGGCCTGGGCTTGCTTGTTTCCCAGCGGGCTCCACTGGGCATGCTCCACTTGCCGACGGCTCTCTGTGCAAAGAAAAAGTACTGTAGAGCGCGGGCTTGGCCTGAGGTGAAGAGAGTGGCCATCAGCTCTTTCTCTCGTTCCATTCCCTGATTGTAGGGCAGGGTGGCCGCCGCACGCACCGCCTGGACACACGCAACTGGTGCTATGGCTCCACGGGCAGCCCGGCGCACCTTCTGCATTGCTTTCTCAAAAAGCGCATCCGCATCAGAGGGGCAGGGGCACGGATACGTGCTTATACGCCGTGGATCCAGCGACTGTCCTGAAAAAGAAACATGGATGATGTGATCCCCGATGAATGATCACCTACTTTGAGCTTTGTGACTCTTCTGACAGTTAAACATGTACTCTGGAATTACACTTCTATACACGTACATCTGCACAATTCTACTTTCAAACTGAAAAGTGCTTCCCATCTTCCAAAGATACCACTCTTTTCCACTTTCTCAAATTTGTCAACCAGCACTCAGCACACAGCAAGTCTGGGTGTAATTGGTTTTTCAGGGACACTCATCCACTCCATCACTAGATAGCCCAGTAGCTTCTACGGGCATAAGTGTTTGACAGACTGTTTCCAGATAATGGGAGGGACCCTGCCAGTGCACTGTTACCATTCACCTTGAATAACGCAGATCTGAAACTGAATAAAAAGCAGCAATTTGGTTCTGGGCAAAATAGCTGGTAAATTTCCAACTCTGAGAGCAAAGAGGGGAAATTGAATTCTCAAGCCTTTGAGCAACATCACTTTTTTTTTAAGTGAAATTACATAAAAAGATTTAATATGAGACACTAAAACTTTAAAATGTAAGATTTCCAGTCTGATGTGATTTAAGCCTGAGGAACAATGACTCTGAAGAAGATGCCCACTCTCCTAAAACCTTGTTAAAAATCTTAATTCCCGTTCCTGTCTCCTCTGATGTGATTACATGGGACAGTAGTCAGAATCCTTCACAGCTCCACTGAATTACACTCAGCCATGGGTCTGGGCCAGAAACTGGGTCACCATGGCAAAGCTTAAAGGGACAGTGGCCACATTTGATTATGAGTATCCACTTAGTCCAGTCAGGAGCTATTTTGCCTAAAACAGTATATTGTAAGTAAAGAATGAATGATGAGAGTCATTTTAAGCCAGTAAAATGCAGTTTTTGTCTACAATAAATGTCTATAAACGGTTGTGTGTCTTGTGCAATGTGCTTGCGGTGTAATTTAGGAGAGTATTATTGCAACGTTTAATCTGTAAATGGTCGAGCTGTGGATTTGTTGAGCAGCGGTTGGGAATCCTGGCCATCCTGACAGATGTAGCGGGCAGATGTTGCACCCGCTGGGGTAAAAAAAAAAGTTAATCTCATCACCAGCCTTGACTTGAGAGTGTGCATATGTGTGGTGTGTGTGTGTGTGTGTGTGTGTGTGCACGTCTGTGAGGCCACACGTGCATCAGTTAAAGAGCACAAACTGCTCTTTGGATAAATATGTACCCGTGCGCCATGTGCACAGTCTGAATGTATTCTGTGTGTCTCGTCAGCTGTGCGTCTCACTGTCACAAACAGTCACACTTGGTTTGTAAATTTAAACGCACATTTCCTGTCCCTATTTAACACCCCTGCTAATCAACCCAAAAGACTGGAGTATCTGTTAAAAATCTCCACTGATTCGGCCCTATCTCCTCAAATCTCCCATCTTGTATGCTGTTGGCTTCTCCGTCTGACTCACTCTAAGCCTCGGCTTTACCAACAACACTCACTTCCTCACCCACTCAAAGTCAACTTGGCAGTAGAGTGTGGAGGGAAAAAAAAAAAAAAAACAAGCACAAGACTGCAATCATCTTTTGATTGTAAATCAAGCAAACCTAAAGACTTAACTGTTGACGTTTTGCACAGATGTAGTGAGATTGTTGCCAACTTAAATGCCTTCGAAACGAGCTGCCACTGCCAAGAACTCTCGCAAGAGATGAAGATGACATCTCTGAAAAAAGCAGCACGCACCCTACAGTGTAGTCGTGAAAACATCATATCACGTTCGTTTCATGGAGAAGAATCAAAAGCTCTCGCAGGGCTCTGCCGAGGCAGGACTAAACAAAATGTACCTTCCCCTCACAGAACCACACAGCAGAGTGGGTGGTATGTGCATTATTCTGCAGTACTAGGGGGAATATAGCACTCATAAATGCTCAAATGAATAAAGGGAATAGTACATTCTGATATGCTTCTCTGCTTTCTTGCTGAGTGCTGGATGAAAGGTTTGATACCACTCTTATGTCTGTATTCCTAATATGGGGCTGCTTAGCTTAGCAAAACAGGGGTAAAAATTCATTTACTTTTACAAAAGTGAACTAAATCAACCTTAAATTTTGTTATATTTTTTCCCCATTCAGGCTGAGCCTACTAGTGCTGTCTGTCAGTATTTATCACTACCTAGTAAATCTGAATGGGTCTCTGTTTCCACAGACTGCTAAATCATCCTAAACTACAGGGATGTGGCACACTTCACAGTCCATTCAGCGGGTAAATGAAGCTGGTCCACACGTGCGGGGAAATCCTCATACTCCAAAATGACTGGTGAGGGCCCACTATTAATATTCTAGGAAAGTTTGTCCCTTTTCGCCCTTCTGAATAATACAGCAAAAAGCAGTGAAGACATCAGAGCACATCTGACAGAGCCATGAAACATTTATGGCTTCTGTGGTGAAGGATCTGACTGCTGCATTTTCTCCTTCCTTTTACTTCCACAACCTACATATCAGCGCTTCTTGATGTCGGACTTGCCTAAAATAGCTGCTCTAGGTGGAATTTCTTGCCTGCTTCCACAAAATCAATTTTTAAACCAATGAAGAGAGAGTGCATATTATGCCAGTGAGTACCATTTGCTTCTCTTTCCCCCCCACATCTCACCTGCAACTCTCTTTGCAAACTTCACAGCTACATTCACAGTGTTGTGATCAGTAACCTGATCCACTATTCCAAGTTTCAGTGCCTCGGCAGCAGTCACGTGGCGACCTGTGGGAGACATGAAAGTCATCAAGGCTCCATATGAATGATATGATGACTAGAATATGAATTAATGAGAAATTATATGAGCGTTTCAGGTGACCTTGGCATTAAGATGCTTAGCCTAAAACCGCACCACCCCCCGTTTGAGTCTGGCCTTAATTAAACAAAGGCAAAATGTCACAAAACTAAATAAATTAACAGAATAAAACAGACTTTAAAAAGAAAAAAGAGGAAGAATTATAGTTTGAACAGAACAATTCATTCAGTCTCAACAGGGCAGAGTCACTCCTGTGGTAACCGCTGACCTCTGCTGGTCATCAATGTAAATTGTCTCCTGGTTTGTTTTCATAACTGCAGTCGTGGAAAAGCAAGCTGAATGTGAGTGCACTCTTACTGCTTCCATAGGAATTAAGGGGGGTAAGTAGCAGCCAGGTGCTGCTAATCAGATGCAGTTGATTAACTGATCATCAGCAAGTGTGAGCACCTCAACGAAAGCAGGGCCTTTGGCAGTTTGCTGGTCCGAAGCATTCAGGTGCGTGTTAACACAATGCCACAGTCTTTCCAGGAGTGGACATTCCAGCAAATACACCCCAAGGTCAGACTGTGTAATGATCAGAAAAACTGCAGAAAACCCAAGAGCTGGATCTCAGACTCTACAGGCCTCAGTTAGCACATTAAATATTAAAGTTCATGACAGTACAATTCTAAAAAGGTATGGCTTGTTTGAAAGGGTTTCCAGGAGAAAGCCTTTTGTCTCTAGAGGCGGCATGGCTGAGGTTTGAAGAATTGCATCTAAACAAAATACAAGATTTCTGGAACAATGGCTTTTGGATAAACAAGACCAAAGTGGGGATGCTTGGCCATAATGCACAGCATGACATTTGGCAAAAACCAAACACAGCATATCAGAACAAACCCTTCATGCTAGTGGCAGTGATGATTTGGGTTTGTTTTGCAGCCACAGGACCTGGGCATCTTGCAGTTACTGAGTCAACCATGAACCCCTCTGCATACCAAAGTATTCTAGAGTCAAATGTGAGGCCATCTGACCAACAGCTAAAGCTTGGCCAAAATTGTGTCACTCAACAGTACATTGACCCCAAGCACAGCAATGGTCCAGTCAAAGTCCAGACCTCAATCTGATTGAAGTGCTGTGGTGGAACCATAAGAGAGCAGTCACAAAGAAATACCTGCAAACCTCAAAGAACTGAAGCAACATTGGAAAAAAAAATGACACAAGAAACTGATAAAGTCACACAAAATATGACTGCTTCAAGTTGTTACTGCTAAAGGTGGTTCTACAAGCTATTGAATCATTGGGTATAGTTAGCTTTTCTACAGGACTGCATGAAGTCCTCTGAAAACTTTCTTTTTCACACAATTATATACAGTGACATCTGTGGTTGCTTTCTTATTTAGAACAAGCCCTTCAGAAACCAACAGTTACTGGGAGGAGCTTAAATGTGAGCCAATTTGGGGCTATAATTACAGCTAAAAGATACACATTATATACACAAACAGAACACTGCTGGACAGAGAAAAGCCCTTCCCTGGTTTAGTATATTAAAACATTTATTAATCTAAGCCAGAGAGTGTTAACCTCTTTTTGCTACCTGTGGTGATGAGGTCCAAGGCAGCTGGGACACCGATGAGCCTCGGCAGACGTTGGCTGCCCCCTGCAGCTGGCAGCAGACCCAGAGTCACCTCTGGAAGACCCACTCTGGCCTAAAAGGACATGAAAACACAAAATTTGATAAATGGAAGGTACTGAACTATGGAGGTTAAGCTAATATTTCCAGAAACCGTTTTCTCTATCCTTTGCCTATGATATGTGGATTTCTGCATGGCTTCTGTGAGTGACAAAAACATTAATGTGAGGCAGATTTTTTTTGGTTCCTTTTCAGGCATGAACACAGACAAACAGATTACTTCTGGTCACTTGCGAAAGGAGTAATAATAATAATAATAATTTTTTTAAAAATTTAAAAAAAACTAATTCTGCAACAAAAAAAGTAACTTGAGAACAGTGACAGACATTGATGTGGTTCATTGCTGACATTAAAGAGACACTGACCGAGAGGGACAGAGAGAGCTGAAGCATGAACTAACTTTAGCGTGTGCAATCCGATAATGACAGCCAAGAGCCAACTCAAGGCCTCCTCCTAAAGCGATCCCCTCTATAGCTGCCACCACAGGCTTGGAAGCAGCCTCGATGGCGTGGATCATTGGTATCAGTGGAGGCCCAGACATATTTTTCCCAAACTCCTTGATGTCTGCTCCTGTTGCACAAATTCAAGTTGACAATATGATCATGAAGTTAAATACAGAGACAGTAAGAACATAACAGTAAATGCATACGCTGATCTGTAATGAATTATTCTGAGTGGCTATTTTCTACTTTTCTCAGTCTTGTAGGATGGATATATTTGGGTTTTAGACTGAGTAAGCCCATTTTTCTCTATTTTTGATATTTTATAAACAAAACAGTTAAGAAAATGTGCACCACATTGATTGATGATGGATATAATGACACAAATAGTTCATGCTTACTGCACTTGTTATGTACCAGAAATGCACTGTGTAGGATTACGTCTACATGCAATTATTTACTTCTGATTTTGCTCTCATGTTTCCATTTGCACCTGCAAATGCCGTGACAGGGGCTGTCTGTGATGCCGTTATTTTGCTTACTGCATTAGGAGTATCCAACAGGTCGAATTTTAATGACGGAATATTAACAATAAAATTAATAAAAATGTACAATAAAACTACTGAAAAGAGCAGCTCGGGGGGTGTGGCCTATTTGCACTTTGTTCCCTTCTTAGGGGCCCACTCATTGTGAAAACTGAAGGGAAGACATCGAGGGAACAAAACGGGATCAAACACCTCAATATTGTTGTTGAGCACCTTCATAAAATGTACCTCAAAAACAAATTTCATGTGGATAGGTGCAAGAATATGGATGGATGGATACTGACAGTGTCAGTATCCATCCATCCATATTCTTGACACAATGTAAATAATATCATGGTATATAATATAATAATAGTAATAATAATAACATCTCTGTACCCCCACAGAATATTCCATTCTGGCCACAGATGACCACAGACTTCACTTCTGGCTCACTGAGCGCTCTCTGCATCATGTCGACGATGCCTTGCCTCACCGCTGCACTGCACATGGAAAAAAGTCACAACTTTACCTGTCCTTTTTACCCTTTGTTAAAAATTAAACCCGACAGTAAACCTTTCTGCTGTAGTCCTTTAAAAATTGAAAACAAAAAATATGTAGCACAAAATGACAAAGTATTACAAACATGGATGATTACCATCTATTTACATTCTTTCTGAATGTCACAACTCATTATAGATAATTTCATCTTAAAAAACTGCAAGAATAAAATCTGTTAAACTGATAAGGTACACATCAGTTAGAATATAACAAACAATATGGGATAATATTTCTGTACATTAGTGTGGGAAATGTGGTTCTTCTTCACTACTACAGCTTAAGTGCCCTTTAGCAAGCTTTAGTGGTCCAGTAAAGGTTCCAGTGGCCAACAGATCTCACTGTGGTTGGATGTGTTTTCACTGTGTTGTTAATTAATTACTGTCATCTGTTGTAATGATTAAACCTCAGCCTGTTCCTAAAGTAGCAGAGGTAGTAAAGTATGCACTGTAAATTCACCAATCATGAAAATGTACTTAAAAGACAGCAAAACCTACTGACTATATATGCAGAACAATGGTCACTGTGAGTGTTGGAATAAATTGACACTGTATGATTATCCCCAATTCATTTTATGCAATATTAAATTATGTCAGGTTAAAGGTGATCTCCTACAGCCGTCAGACTAATACAGTTATGTAAAAAGGCTGTAGTCACCAGGATTTATGAGGGGGTTATAAAGAAATGACCTGTTTTGTAAGTATCCTGATGACTCTGGACTATTGTACCTACTCTGTGTTCTACATTATAATCATTATACAATATAATCATTATATTATAATCATTAGTTCAAAAACTCATTTACAACAGCCATCATTTTTTGGCAGATGATCACTTCTTGACACGACTCCGCCCTCTAGCGCCACCCTCTGGTTATTCTCTCGTGGTACACAAAACTATCTTTCGTGATTATATTACTTGTTCTTGTGCAAGTTGCATATTTCTATTGCAGATACAGTGCTACTGTACATAAAATCAATCAGGCACATATGAATTCGTATAAACAGACACTCTAACAGAAAACAGCTTGCACAAAAATAAACTGTGCAGACCATTTCATTAAATAAGCTCACCTGAGTGCATTAACGGGGGGACTTTGGAGGGTAATCAAGCCCACAGAGCCCGAAACGCGAGTGTACTGAGCCATGGTGTCGATCGAATACGTGAAGATGTCGCACTTCTGTGCAGACTGAACTTTGAAACTAGACTTCCATCCAGTTAACAACGTTTCATCACCTTTGTCACACTTCCTCCCCCTCCATGTAAACAAACGCTCTTCTTCTACGGCAAACACTCAGCGCACTACCGCCCCCTACCGGGATCTGAGTTCTTAATTTACTTCTTTTTTTTTTCCTTTTTTTGCCGCCTTTTTAGTTAGTGAAACCTAGTTAGATTTGGTTATTAAAGAATAAGATACACTCTTGGGTACTTGTGGGTTAATAATTATATATCTTTTAACGGCTCTGTTGACTTGAGGATGTGACGTCACTGCGGCGGTTGGTCGCCGCTTCTTGCCGTTGTTCTGCTCACTGACAGCAGCCGAGAGGTGAAGCTTGGTTCCGGCTAACACACTGAGGGAACATGCGCTCCCTCGTAGGGCTTATCGCAGTTGTCGCCGCAGCCAGCTTGTATCTGTATTCCCTGTCCTTGTATCTTCCTGCGGGACCAAGAAGACGTCCTCCCCGGAGCGCCGAGGCTGGACATGTGGAAGCGGCGGAGTCCGAGCAGCATCAGCCCAGCGACCCCTCAGAAGATGAAGAGCCCAGCAGGTGACTGATGTTAGCCGTTAACTGTTAGATATTTTTCGGGGTGATATTACAGGCTGTGCAAAATTTACATTTATTTAAATTTAAACCCCGATGTGTCACGAGTGAGCTACTGTTAGCATGCATGCTGGTATCAGTATTTACAGCTTTTAAAACACTTTTGTTTAAAAAAAAAAAAAAAACTGCAATGACTTCAGTTTCGTCTGAAACAGATTTGGAAATAAGGAATTTCAAGAGCTTGCTGACTATCTGAAACTCCCTTTAGAAAAGCTAGAGTAAAAGTGGTCCAGTTTTTGCTTCTGCTTCAACCTGTATTAGGTTGTTATCAGGTCATAATAGACAAGTGTTTTGCTGTTGTTTTTAATAATCGTCTGATTTTGGTTGAGGTAATTAAACCATATTCAATGGTCAGTCCCTTCCTGCATTGTCTGGTGCTCATCTGGGCTCCACTTGTATTTTTTCAGTTAAGTAAACTTTTGGTTTAGAAGAGGCCTGTGATTAAAATGCGTTTCTCATTCATAAAATTGTCAAAGGCAATTTGTTCACTGGGGTAACACCCTGGCTCTTTGCCTAAATCACATTCAGACCAATCATGATTTTAAGTGTGGTCACCCCAAAAGCCTATCAGATACTGGCTAAACACACTGGATCGCTTGGTGGACAGAGGCATAGTTTGATGCACATGCCATCCATTACCCTAGATTGGCTGGCCCCTTTGTTAGATATGCATCTTCAGCTGCTTATTAACGCAGATACCTAATCAGCCAGTCACATGAAGTGAGTGGAAGTTCTCTGGGTGAAAATGCCTTTTTGAGGTCAGAGGAAAATGATCAGACTGCTTTGAGCTGATAGGAAGGCAACAATAACTCAAACACCGACTTGTTACAACCAAGGTATGCAGAAGAGCATCTCTGAATGTACAACACCTCGAACCTTGAAGCAGATGGGCTACAGCAACAGAAGACCACACGGGTGCCACTCCTCTCAGCTCTTGAGGCTACAGTTTGCATGGGTTCACTAAAAATGGACGATAGAAGATTGGAAATATGTTTAATGGTCTGATGAGTTGTGGTTTCTGCAGCAACATTCAGATGGTAGGGTCAGAAACAACATAAAAGCATGTATTCATCTTGCCTTGTATCAGTGGGTCAGGCTGCTGTAACTTCTGTAATGGTGTAGGGGATATTTTCTTGTCACACTTTGGGCCCCTTAGAACCATCTGGGCATCATTTAGACACCACAGCCTGCCTGAGTATTGTTGGTGACCATGTCCATCCCTTTATGATCACAGTGTACCCATCTTCTGGTGGCTGCTTCCACCAGAATAACACACCATATCACAAAGCTCAAATCATCTCAGCCTGGTTTCTTGAACTTGACAATAAGTTAATTGTACTCCACAGTCACCAGATTTCAATCTAATAGAGCACCTTTGGGATGTGGTGGAAATTGACATCATGGATGCGCAGCCGACAAATCTGCGTGACGCTATCATGTCAATATGGACCAAAATTTCTGAGCACCTCATTGAATCTATACCACAAAGAATGAAGGCAGATCTGAAAGCAAAAGAGGGTCCAGCCTGGTACTAACGAGGTACAATTAATGAGTGGCTGTTGAATGTAAACAGGGTTAAACTTTGAGCACATCTTGGAGTAAAGAGAGATGTGTCACTATTAACACAGATGATGGTTAGAAAATATTTCTCTAGCTCAGAAATGTATCCAGAAAATTATTAAAAAAAAAAAAAAAGAGCTCAGTTTGTTTAAGTAAGGTTAAAAAGATGGGTTTGGATTGGTATCAATTTCAGCAGATGAGTATAGGTATCAAGCCATCCTTGTAGGCCCTACATATAAGTTACTCTTTCAGCTAATTTAATTGTCAAACTTACTCAAAGTTGACATGTGATCAGTGATAATTTTTTTCTGTACTTCTAATCCTTACGTAAACATGAAAGCGGCCTGACGGAGGTGACCAACTTACATGTGAATGTTCCCACAGGTTAAAGTTCCCTTCAGACTTGGAAGAGCTGAGGGAACTCGCTGAACTCTTGCAGTTTTACAAGACAGAGCACACTGGATATGTCCTTCTACTCTTCTGCAGTGCTTATCTCTACAAGCAATCCTTTGCTATTCCTGGATCCTCATTCCTGGTAAGGTAATAATTTCCTGTGTACCGATGCAGGATGATAAGATAAGCATTGTGACAAGCACAAAACTGGTAGATTTCTTATGCTGGCTGTCTTAAAACACATGTAATTTGATCAAATGAAGCATTTTTTATGTTTAAATACATTATGAGAACACATGGATTAAAATATGGCCACAGTGTCACATATTGTAGGTGTGAAAAAATGTGATTTGCATGCAAGATGAAGGAAAATTCAAAAGGCACTTGGGCAGCATGCGGTATGCAGCTTGTGTCTCTTTGTGGAGGATAAAAATATTCAGATAATGCAAATGACAATCTGAGTGGGCAGAGCTGCCAAAATACTGGCTTCACACCATTGTTAGATCACAAAGTATTTCTCTTCTTTCACATGTAGAGTCGCCACATAGCCGTGTGTTAGATGATCTTTAACGCAGGCTTTTGATCTCCGTTTGTCATTGTGTAGAACATTCTTGCAGGAGCTATATTTGGACCCTATCAAGGACTGCTCCTTGCCTGTGTGCTCACAACTATAGGGTCTACGATGTGCTTCCTCCTGTCCCAAGTCTTTGGAAAACACTACATTGTGAACCTTTTCCCTGATAAAGTCTCCACACTGCAGAGAAAGGTACGACCGTGCTGTCACACAAACAAAACACACCAAAGGAAACAAATATAGAAAGTTTTTGAAATACTGGTGGACTAAAATTAACAGTTATTCTCTCAGAGTCTGAAATCTTTGTACTGTCAGAGTAAAAACAGACATCTTCACACTGTTGGCTGTGTGTGCCGTAAATACACAGTAAGGAGGCCTACACTTCATTGTACTGACAAAAAAACAAAAGTTTTACCTGTCCAGTCATCATTAACCAACAGTGCTTCTTAGAAGGAGGGGTTGACCATATCACATAAAAAAAAATCCAATATACTAATTTCTGCTCGTAGAATCTGATAAATCAGTGTCTTCCTGTCCTTGAAAAGTAAGAAATGGTTGACAGGTGTAATTTCAGACTCTGCTGTCAAACAGCAGAGTCTGAAAGGGACATTGTTATGTTCCCTCAGGAAGTCCAGGAGATAATTCAACACAAAGCCAGGCAAAACTCCAGTCAGAGATAACGGGTATCGCAATATCAACATTCTTTGTTAACCCAGCCTTTGTGCTTCAGGCTCCGTGCGCTCGTGTGAAAGGGGGTGTTTGCCATGTCAATTGTCTCTTTTTGCTCATAAAATGGATCGAGTGCCACCTACTACAGTCAGAGACAACCTGCAGAGGAACAGGTGGTGGAGATCTGGAAAGGCAATACTGTTGCCTCAGAAAAAGACAATAGAGGAATGCTGGCAGGAAGTCATTAATCTTGTGAATTCATGAGCTAATAGGTTTATTTTACTGCTTTGTGCTGCCGTTTCTTTCTGACACCTGCACATTAGCGCTCTGAAACCTTAAACTCGATCCATTTAAACATTAAAGGACACTTGGCGTGTTCAGCTCTGACTCTAGCTGCTTTTCCACCGACAGGTGGCAGTATTTGAACCATTCAGCGGTTTTTCCACCACGAACGCACTCGGTGCTCGGCCGAAAAACGAGTTCAACTCGGGCCCGCAAGCTAGCTGGTCTGGAACCAAGAACGCGTGACGAAAGCGGCAGAAGGGCGTGACTTTGCCATCTCAACATAAACTTTTCTACCATATTACATGTGTATTACATGACAAAAGCAAAGCGATTTTCATGGCTGTGAATTAGGTTGGGTCTTAAGGCTGAACTTGCTGCTTTGTATCAGTTCATATCACAGATAAAAGGACGCAAAGTGCGTACTTGTCGTCTTGCTCGTATTTTCTGTCTGTGTTTACCTCTGTGCTGCACACAGATGCTGCAGTAGTTTAGTTTGGACCGTAAAATGTGTTCGCAGGACAAGAAAGGGGAGCGTGTTCTCCCACGTTTGTGCACTTTAGCTTCTGTGTCCAGACGAGGACCTGCCCACACTCATACATAAAGGAGCGGTTCGCAAGCGCGGTGGAAACGCGGGCCCGTTCCTAAGTTTTTCACCGGTTCTTTTGGGAACAGCACCGGCACCGGAACCCCGGCGGTGGAAAAGTGGCTTCTGTGCTGCAACCTGATGGCGGAGTTTCATTGACTGAGTTAAACATAAAAGGCAGCCATTTGAGAACGTGTTGGTGCAAGACTAACGTTAAACAGACGGATAGAGAGGACTTTTGTGCTAATATAGGATGAACGCGAGGTTGTCTTTTTCTTTTGTAGAGGAGACTTAACAGCAAGATTTCTGTCAGTTCCATTAAAATCTTCAGACTCATCTTCATTGCCGTGTCTGACACGGACTGCTTTTAAAATGTCTAAATCCCTCCAGTTTCATAACCAATCACATTTCTTGGAGACGAGTGACGTAAGAGCGCGATTCGCAAAGCTGCCGTCGCTATCGCATCCCGTGTGTTCGGTTTCACCCCAGTGGCGATGCGACCCATTCGTCGCTGTCGTTTGTCGCTCCCCGTGTGTCGAGCCCATTACACTTAAAGCAGACTGTAAATAAAGGAATCTGTGAAAATGTGGCATTTCTAGCTGATTTTAAACTAAGGTTATGTGTTCTGTGTTAGTTACCATGATGATTTAGCCAAGTAAAAAGGGAACCTCCTTCATGACCCTGCAAACTGATTTTAAGCTCAAGGTATGTCGCTAGCCCATTAATCTCTCTTTGTAGTACACTCCTCAGGGGATGTGGGGGAAGTAACAATAAAAAGCTGAAAAAGGAGGCAGCCAGGCAAAACTGGGAATCTTAAAAATAAATAGTGTTTTAATAATTAAAGAGCTGAAACACAGCAAACCTGAGACATTGGTCACAAAAAGAATGGATTAAACAGAACTGATCAAACACGTTCCTATGCACAGCTCACATACTGTCACAGCAGTGGCTCTCTGGCACTTTGCACTCCTCTCCATGACCTAAAGTACTCCGAGGTGCTAATTGCTGAGTGGTGTCAGCTGCAGAGGGCGGTGCCGAAGGCAGGAGAGAGGGAACACACGCAAAATAAGGTGGGCCTGCTGGGCCTGTAACGTAGATGTACTGACAACACGAGCTTCTTCGTATCTTGTGGGTGTTTGGCAAATATAGTGTCATGTAGTGAGTGTCATGCCAGATTTGGATTTGCATTGTTATTCATCGCACTTCACACTTGCCTGACTGTAACGCTTTGAAAAGATGGCTCTTATGCACCTGCTGATGAGCTAACTTGCATATTACTAGTTGATGTGACACATCAACTAGTAATATGCAAGTTACTAGTTGATGTGACACATCTGACATCAGAACAAGAACATGCGTGTACCGCCTGCCTCTGTAAATTTCTCCAGGACGTCTGACCTGTTCTCATATCTTCCAGGTGGAGGAAAACCAGGACCGTTTGTTCTTCTTCCTGCTCTTCCTGAGGTTCTTTCCCATGACTCCCAACTGGTTTCTGAATATGTCTGCACCGATTGTAAACATCCCCATCTCCTTCTTCTTCTGCTCAGTCTTCATTGGTAAGCACACGCAGATTTTCTGTTCTTCTAGCACTCCATGTTGAAAAAACATTGAAACTAGCCTGACCTTCAGTATTGTCACTACTGATGAGAGCTGACTGTCCAACTCAAAGGGGCTTTTGACGCAGTGGTTGTATCCAGCAGCGACACGCGAGTGCTCCGATCAGAACATTATTGTGTATGATTCCCTGAAGTGTGCCTGTAGCTGGTTCTGATTTAGCGCTTTTCTACTGGATTTGCGTATTCAAAGCTCTTTATACAACATGCCTCATTCACACGAGCACTTGTTTTCTACTTTGTTCCTAAGCGCGTTCTAGGATTCACAGTCCATTCACACTCCAACTCCAACCTGGAGTTCAGTATCTTGTCTACTTTAGCATGCAGACTGGAGCAGCCAACCTTCTGATTAGGAGATGACCTGTTCTACCACCTGAGCTACCGCGTACCAACAGATGTACTGCAAATTCTGCTTGAATTTCAACATTGGTGCTGTGATGTATTAAAGGTTTTTGACCAGTGCGTCTGCAGTGTGGGAGCAGAAAATGTTTATTCTTCAAAGTTTTGTCTTCTGATGTATTTAACTCTCTGCAAGCTCATGTCAGGCCTCCTACAGCTGGCATTAAACCTAATTAAACTCCTCTTCACAGTACAGACTTAAACCTGGGTTTTACAGGGAAATACTAAGAATTTATATGGTAGCATGTTATGTTATATTCAATTTGTATCCAATTTATCACGTATGACTACATTCTGGTTTAAACCTGTGAGTTTTAAGTTGTAACAGATGATGAGAAGTAACCATAACTTAACTCTATGTTTTAGAGGAAAAAGTACACTTTTCAAATGCCTAAAATCACACAATGTGATAGCAGAGGGTTAGGGATATTAGTACTTGGACCTCACAGGGTTAAGCAGCAACAACAAAGCACTGCATCTCTGTCACTGCAAATTAAGGTTCCTATCATGTCTCAGCACAATTTGTTCTTGTTCTGTCTGCTTCCTCAGGCCTCCTGCCGTACAACTTCATCTGTGTCCAGACAGGCGTCATGTTATCTGAGGTGTCATCGCTGGATGACTTGTTCTCCTGGGAGCGGCTCCTGCAGCTGCTGGCCATCGCCTGCATGGCTCTGCTGCCCGGCACCCTCATCCGCCGCTTCAGTCAGAAGCGTCTTAAACTTGACGTCCAGTCACAGAACGGACTCGTCACCGATAAGAAAGTCCAGTGATTTGTCCTGGGACTGAGTTTGTTTATTGGCATACTGATGCCTTCTGCCCTTGAGAGCGAATGTAGTTGGAGCACACCCACACACGCTTCGCTGTCGTGGAGCCACCTGGACAAGTCGCAGTGGGAGTATTTGAGGAGTATTATGTGCGAGCAGATGTTTCTGTACCACATGTTGGCACAGCCGTAAATGTGTATAGATGTATGAATGTACAATGATGATATGAAGCAGGGGGAGCATTTTAAGGAAACTTTGCTTTTGCGCTCACCTTCAGAAAGCGAGTGTTCAAAGTGCCTGTCGTGGAGTTTTGGACTCACACTTCTACCTCCATGAGAACCAGGAAGAAATATTGTAAATGTGTGTAGATGATTAGATGATGGCTTTGTGGGGCTTATATGATTTTTATTGTTTGCAGCATACACTATACGAAGCAGAGGTTTTTTTTTTTTTTTTATTGTTTTGACAATCGCATTTTGCAGTTTCGGTGTTAATTATTTATGGGGAGGGTTTTTTTTTTAAATTCAAATTTATTTTATTTTTTGCAGTTTCATTTAGAGGCCAGAATCTGACCTCTGGGAAAGCAGCATGTGACCAGTTTGTGATGGTTTGTTGTATGGGGCCTGTTTACCATGTTAAGTTATTCTGCTGTATTATCTGAAAACCAATGTGCAGTTAAGTCAGGTGATGTGAAGCTTTAATCCTGCTACAAAAATCATTCTTTTGCTGCCTTTTATTGTCTAGTAAAGTTTTTTCACAGCTCTTTCTTTTTGAGGGTTAAGAAGTAAAATCGTGCTACTTTCTTTCATCTGAATTGCACGTGATTTTTTTTCTAAAGTAATGTACTTTGAATCATTTAATACATGTACATACACTCAATGAGTGGCTGTGGAGTTATTTTTTTTTAATGATTCACGCAATGTTTTGCTTTTGTCGAGCTTGTTTCAGTGTGACTGATCTTTTGGCTTGAAGGTTCATGGTGTGTTAGATTTTAAGTGATGCAGCACCTTTATTTGAGAGGTGTAAAAACTTCAAAATAATAAAACATGAAAAGGGTTTCTTTCAAATATTCTTTATTGCTCAGATCCAGGTTGCTCAGCAATACAGTTCACTCACAACTCAAAACAACAGCATGGCTGTTACCAGAAAGGCACGGATCCACGAGCTGTAGTAACAATGGATCTTGTGTCTGTCCAGTGCACAGTCACCAATTACCTTGAGGTGTTTGGGACCTTTTGGCCTGTGGGAAATGTAGGACGTGAGGGTTTGTGACCTACTGAGGAAACAAAAGGAATCTCCCAAATGGTGAAGAGCAGTTAAGAGTCGGATCAATGTAAAACCACAAATTGTAGTATAGTGCTATATGACGTGTAGTACATACTGGATCGCCTGCAATAGTCTCATGCAAGTGTTAGCATTTTTTTTTTCTCAGTTCACAACAAGTTAGGACAAAAAAAGAAAAAAAAAAATGCTGCTGTGGTTCTGCACACATCTGACCAGACTTAATCCTTCATCACCTGATCAACAGTTGTTTTAGGTTTTTTTTTGTTTTTTTTTTTGTTGGATGGTTGACTGTTTAATCCCAAAGGCAGAACAACTTTTACCAGCACTTTATTTTCAGATCTGGTTACTCTGCCAACTTACATCTACTTTGCATTTTCTTTTCTTTTTTCTTTTTTTTCTTATTCCAATCTCCAAATCTGTTTAAAATTCTAGCTATGACACAGTTTAACATCAAGTAGTGATCTAACAGGAATGAATATTAAAGAATCCCAGCTACTCCTCCAGACTACATTATTTAATCAGTGTAACTGACAAGAAAACCAGATCAATAGAAAACAAAATAAAGCCTAAGTTATTCAACCGCTGTGTTGTATGACTAACAGCAATGCATGTCCTCAGTGATGTGAGTGTTTTTTTTTTTTATACTGAAAATTAATACCTA